>NC_056725.1:690131297-690431297 GCF_019279795.1 Protopterus annectens
TTCCGGATATTGGCAAAGGCTCTTGCCACCCCATAGTGCCTTTTTAGGCAAGGCTCAAATTCTAAACCTACCACCCTAGAACACCAAAAGGAAAAAACTAAGGGTAATGCTGCTCAATGCCAGAAGTCTCACTCTCAAGATGCACGCACTCGAGGCCCTTCTCAATATGGAGAACATCGATGTCTGTGCTGTGACAGAAACCTGGTTCAAGGCTCCTGAGAGCACCCCAGCACTAACAGGTTTCACCTCATATCATGCGTTCGGCCCCAAAATCCGGACAACACCAAGAAAGGAGGGGTGTCCATATTCATAAAGGACACCCACACCTCAAGGTTGGTGGCAACGCACGATGCATCGGAGACCATCCAGGTGCAATTAACCATAGGCAAGACTGCTCTGCAATTTGTAGCATGTTACAGGCCACCCTCTCAAACTCAGGAACCTCACATGGCCTTCCTGAAAACATTGGAGGGATAAATGTATCTCCAAACACCATCATACTAGGTGACTTCAACTACCCTAATATAGACTGGGAACACTACTCAAGCCCGAACACTCTAACCCAAAGATTCCTGGAGTTCATAAACTCAAATGCCATGGAACAACTAGTCACCATCCCACAAGAGGAGAAAACATACTTGATCTCATCATCACGAACATGGGATCAAAATGTTCAACACCGGAAGTATACCCCTCACTGGTGAGATCAGATCATAAACTAATCTCGCTGGAGGTCCTCATCCCGCCCCCACCTGAAACAAAAAAGACCACAGTGAAAAACTTCTCAAAAGCCGATTTCACACTTCTAAAAACTAGTGTGGTCTCCTTTAAGGCCCCTGAGCCAGTGGTAAACATTACTCAAACTGCTGAATCACTTACAAATGCCTTCTACCAGCACCTACAGGACTGCATGGATCAGGCAATCCAAACAAAACTAAGACTCTCTGTACCAAAGGCAAGCGTCCAGTCTGGTGGACCCCAGCCATAAACAAGCTCTACAACAAAAGGAGGAAGCTACTACAAGATAGAGCAAAATCCTTGAAAGGTAAGACACCTTTGATCATTATAAGTAAAAACTAAGAGCTCTCATAAAATCATCCAAGGCAAATTTTGAGAGAAAAATCACCAAGGACTCTAAAGACAATCATAAGGCCTTCTTTAGCTATGTTAGAAACCTAGGTGGAAACTCCCAGATATGCTCAGAATTAGTTCAAAATGATGTGAAAATTACTGAACCTACACACATTGCTAACATACTGGCTGACAGGTTCAGTGCAAACTTCTCTCCTCCCCAAAGGAGAGAGATCTATTCCAGAGGATTGTTGCCCACCATACATCTCCAACGCCCAGGTGAGAACTGCCCTCACTAAGGCAAAATACACAGCATCCATGGGACCGGATGGTGTCCCCGGCTGTGTGCTTCATGAACTCAATGAGGAATTAAACCCACAGTTAGGACAGCTGTTTAATCTTAGCCTCACCTCAGGATACATACCCAAGGAGTGGCGCACGCTGACTGTGGTCCCACTTCATAAGGGCGGTGCCTCCACAGACCCTGGAAATTACCGCCCCATTAGCTTGACAAGCCTTATCTGCAAAGCCATGGAGAGGATCATAATGGAACTCATAAATAAAGACATAGGGAACTTGCAGACTTTGGATCCAACCCAGTTTGGCTTTGTCAAAGGCAGATCCTGCCTCTTAAACTTGGTTGACTTTTTCGAGACAGTCACCAAGGCCATTGATGAGGGAAAGGCAGTCCATACAGCCTACCTCGACCTGGCAAAGACCTTCGACACAATACCCCACTCAGGTATCATCGAAAAACTCATCAGCTTGAATGTAAACCCATACATCACAAGATGGGTTGCAAACTGGCTAAGTGACAGAACCCACAGGGTCAGAGTTGCTGGAGCCATGTCAGACTCAAAGCCTGTCACAAGTGGTGTCCCACAGGGCTCAGTCCTGGGTCCACTCTTGTTCGGCATCTACTTTTCTGAAGTACAAGCAAACACAGGAGGGTTATGGCTGACAAAGTTTGCAGATGACTGCAAACTGGGCCATAGTCGAAAACACATCTGACACAGATATCCTCCAGAAGGGCCTCACAGAAATGGATAACTGGTGCCAGAGCCATGGCCTGAAGTTAAACGCCAAAAATGCATAGTCATACCCTTCGGGAAAAACAAGGTTACCCCTAGCTACCATATAGGTGGCAATCCACTGAGCACAGAAAAGTCATCAGGGATCTGGGGACCCAAGTTGACAGTAGCCTTCGTTTGACACTCATGTTGCTAAAGTAGTTAGGAAAACCTTCTATATCGCCCACCTGATCATGAAGGGATTCACATCTAGATCAAGGGAGGTTGTTCCCCCTGTACTCATCACTCATTAGACCTATGATTGAGTACAATGCCCGTTCGAATGTATCTGACCAGACACCTGCTGCAGCTTGAAAGGCCCCAAAAGTTCCTCACCAAAAGGATAAAGGGTCTCAAAATATGTCTTATGCTGCCCGACTGAAAGAACTCCAGCTCTATTCAGTCTCATACCGCTTGCTCAGAGGTGACCTGTGCCTGACATATAAGGCCATGTCAAACCCAGATTTGATGAATATGCTTCACCTCAAAAATCTAGATCCCTCAGAACCACAAGGGCGGAGACTTAAACCTTGACATGGTTATAAATAGAACGTGCTGGAGGGACAGATTCATCACCCAGAGACTCCCTATGCTGTGGAACAAAATCCCGGTACATGTGAGGCAGAGCACCTCGCTGGCCTTGTTCAAGAGGAATCTTGACCAATGGATGGGAGATCGCAGATATACCCCAGGGATTACTTCAGTGTCACTGCTTGACAGAGGCACAGAAAAATGATAGGCATAGTTTTTATTCAAACTAAAGGGGTGGCGAAAGCCACATAACTATGGGCTAGGCTTATAAATGCCCTTGGGCAGATAGCCTAGTATGAACCTATGAACCTATAACTGTCTAAAAAGTCTTGGTTAGGAATGTTTCCACTAATAGTTATTTTTCATTTTTGCTAGTCTGAAGATAGTGCTGGGCACCTGAAGCTTTTTCTCTTTTTCTTTGTGTTGGAAGAGTATATGGTGTTAAAATTTGCATTTAAAGAACTTGCTACATATATGTCAGAGTACATTCCAAGTGATCTGGATTAAAACAGTGGACTTGAGGAATCATGGCTGTTGCCTGTTTTCCCTTTCCATTGTTGGATGGCTGGTCAGTCCTGCAGATTGAGTTGCCCCAACAGATGGCTAACTACTGACCTCATGCATAAGGTCATGCACTCAGTCATCAATTCTTCATTGGAATGCACTGCACCCTAGCTGTGACACTCAGAAACATACATCTGCATTCTTTCTGGCATTGCAGGCCTTTTATGATGCTTTGATACCACATGAAAGGCAGGCTTCACCTGCAAAGAAGGAACATATTTTTACCAGGCAGAGGAGTGGTGATTCATCACTGTGATAAAGCAGAAATTCCCTGAGGCTCCAACAGAAGAATCATTTTTTTCTTACTTTTATTTCATTGAATTGCACTTCTTAACGGTTATAGTTGTGCTATACAGCTATCGACTGCATTTTGCACTGTTATAAAGCTTGTTTTTACTGGTTCACTGCATTTTTGTACTGTTTTATATTGTTAAACTCTATTTTCATTGCTAGTGCTTCATTACTGTAATTGCATTTTTATCAAATCACTTAACTGTAAACTGCCTTTTCATACTGAGAGTTTTATTTTCTGTTTGTGAGTTATCGATCTCTGCTTTTCTGTGCATTTTCTGTGAGGTTTCTCTGTTCTAGTCAGGTAACATAGTCTGGATAGAGGCCTGCTGTTATCCAGGTCTGGCTGTTTTGCTTGTTGAGTTTCCTGTGTTTCTGGCAGCCATCTTCTGCTGGTAGTGTCTTATCTTCGCTGTTAGTGAGAGTAAGAGTTGCCTGACCTTCTCTACCATGAGTGATTGGTGGAAACAGCAGGGGCTAGCAGGATTGGGTAGTAATTCGAGCTTCTAGATTCTTCAATCTTTTCTGGTATTTATACCCTGTTTTAGTAGGATGCTGTGCGTGTTTGCTCGTTGCGCACTGACGCTGCTCTGTTTTAACCCATTAAGAAGTAACTCAGTTGCATATTTTCCTTTCCCATCACTCCTGTGTAACGGACTCCCTCCCTTGCAACTGCTGCAATTTTATCCAGCCCTACTCGCATCTATAGGTACTCTATTCTGATAGTGCCCACTCTACCATCCTTTACCTCTCTTCCACAAATTCTGACAACCATGGATGTACAATTTCCTGTTTCTCCTGCTAGTCTTGTTAATATGGGCATCCTGAGACAGTGTAGTAACTGCCTCGTACTCAGACAACCCTCTCCTTCTACCACCTCGGAACACAATATGTGAGAGATGCAATTACATTAAGAACCTAGAATACTTGCTGTCTCACTCACAAGCCAGTACATCTGGCACTGAGAAGGCTGTCTGCACAAACACCACACCTCTAACACTACCCATACCTGTACAATACATTTCTACATATGTGGAGGTTCTCAACAAAAACTTACCTTAACAAGAGACTTCTGAGGCAAAAGCACATCACAACCCACCACACCAAGCACCACACATAGTACACATGCCTGTGTCTCACAGCCTCTAAGGCCCAGCGACAAACCCAACATGCTAGTCATAGACTCTACCATAAGATACACAGATATGCCCCTCACCAGGCTAGACAACTTGCCATAGTCCATGTTGGTGTGAATGTCTTGAGATGTACTTCTCTGGACTATATGAAGAGAGACATGACTGAGCTCGCCAAATGTGTCCCAGGCAGGTATGTCCCTAGCCTTAAGCAGCATCCTACTGTCACTCAGAATATGATGCCACAGTACAAACAGGAAATGACTGATTTTAACAATTGGCTTAGTTTCTGGTGTCATTCCAAATGGATCCAGTACCTGACAGCCTGGGAGGACATGATTGACAGACCACGATGCTTTGCCAGAGATGGCCTTCATCTGTCTCCCCTGGGCTTCAGGCTTCTGGCAAAGGCTTTTTTCTCCCCTATAGTGCCTTTTTTAAGGCAAAGTCATGAGGACAATTACCAGTGTGAAAAATTCTTCTAAATGAAATTTAAAGGCCATGCTGCTAAACGCTAGGAGTCTTAACATGAAACTGCACTCATCACAAGCATTCCTCATCCTGGAAGATGCTGACATTTGTGCAGTCTCTGAAACCTGGTTCAAAGCTGCGGACAGCACCCCATCCTTACCAGGTTACTTTCAGACCCCAAACAGAGGGCTACAAAGCCAATATTTATCAGACAGGCTGGTCAAACACTATGATGCACAGGAGACAATCCAGGTGCAGTTAACTATTGACAAAACACCTATTCAAATCATAGCAAGCTACAGACTCCCAACCATGACTCAGGAGGCCCACTCCACCTATCTAGACTTACTTGAATCCATCACGATTCAAGCCTCTACCCTGATCCTGGGCGACTTTAACTTCCCAACCATAGAGGGGAAGACCTAGTCTAGCTCAAACATGAATGCCCAGAGATTCCTCAACTTCAACAATGCCAATGCATTGGATCAGCTGGTAGACACCCCCACAAGAAGTGAAAATATCCTGGACCTGGTACTAATGAACATGAGTAGCCACTGTAGCACCCCTACAGTGTCATCCTCTTTGGTAAGATCTGACCATAAAGTAATCACTTTCGAAGTCACCATCTCCCCTGACCCCCCTTGCCACGGTTGAACAACCTCCTGAGAGCAGGTATAAACAGCTTCAAAGCCACCATCCTTTCACTTGAATCAAGCACTAAAGTCCAAGCCTACACCAAAAACTATATGAGCACCTATATTAGCTGCATGGACTCAGCAGTACCTGACAGGACCAAATCATCTTCCTCAAGGAAGAGTAAACCTGTCTGGTGGACAGCAGCAATAAAGAGACTGTACAATAAAAGGAAATAATTGCTGTTCAGGACCAAGAAGGAGCAAGTGCCAAGTTGGAAGCAATCTCTCCTTTGTCTGAACAAGCAAATAAGATCACTGGTTAAATTTTCTAAGGCTAACTTCACCCCCCCTGTCCCCCCATTAGTAAACCATGACATCGAGCACCTGCCCCCATACCCTCATCACCAGGGGGCAAGTTGTTAATGCCCTGTCAAAGGCAAAAAATACAGCTTCCATGGGACCCAACAACATCTCTGGTTGTGTCCTACATGAACTCAGGCAAGAGCACTCAGCATCACTAGGCACCCAATACAACCAAAGTCTGTGCACCAGATTCGTCCCAGCAGAATGGAGGACAGCCATTGTCATCCCTCTGCACAAAGGTAGTGCATCCACTGACCCAGGTGGGGCTAGTGCCATCAGCCCAACTAGCCTGATCTGCAAGGCCATGGAACACATTATCATGGGCCTTATAAACAAGGACATTGGCAACCTCCAAACTCTTGATCCCACACAGTTTGTTTTTTCAAAGGGAGATCATGGTCACCTTCTTCAAAACAGTCACCAAAGCCATGGATGAGGGCAAGACAGTGCACACCGCCTACCTAGCCAAAGCCTTCAACACTATTCCCCACTCAGGCATAATAGATAAACTCTCCCAGCTAGGCATCGACCCATATGTTACCAGACGGGTAGCTAACTGGCTCACTGATGGAACACACTCAGTCAAAATAGGGGAAGTCATCTCTAGTAGTAGACCTGTAACAAGCAGCATACCCCAAGGATTAGTCTTGGGGCCTCTACTGTTTGCAATACATTTTTCTGTAGTGCAAGCCAAAACCAGTGGTCTGCGGCTGACCAAGTTTGCAGATGACTCCAAGCTGGGCACTGTCATAAATTCCCCTAGTGATGTGAACATCCTCTAAGAGGGCCTTAATCAAACTAATGATTGGTGCCAGAAGCATGGCCTTAAACTGAATGCCAAGAAAAATGCATCATTATTCCTTTTGGGGAAAATGGTGTCCTCACTGATCATCACATTAATAGCAATGTACTAAGCACGCATGAGGGACTTGGGCACCCAGGTTGATGGCAACCTGACTTTTGACCACCATGTTGCCTCTGTTGTAAGAAGGCTTTCTACATGGCCCACTTCATAAGTAAGTATGGGTATTTCATCCAGGAGCAAGGTCATAACATCCCTGTACCCCTCCCTTATCAGTCCCATTATCGAGTACAGTGCCCCCTTTGGCATGTACTTTGCCAAGCACATGTAGCAGCTGAAAAGACCACATAGATTCCTGACCAGGTAAATCCAGCGTCTCAGACACCTATCTTTTACAGATAGGCTAAATGCCTTGTCCCTCTACGCGGTCTCATACAGACTGCTCAGAGGTGACCTGTGTCTGGCATACAAGGCTGTCTCAGACTCAGCCTCGATGGAGTTGCTGCATATCTGTAAGTCAAACTCCATAGGTTCATAGGTGTGTACTAGGCTAATGGCCCTGGGGCCGTTACAAGCCTAGCCATAGGATTACCCTGGTATAGTGCTACCCGCTAGTTCCCAGGGCCTCTGTCGAGTAGAGCCACTGGAGTTATCCCAAGGGTGAATTTTCTGTTTTCCATCCACTCATCAAGATTTCTCTTGAAAAGGGTCAGCGAGGTGCTCTTCTTGACATGTATGGGCAATCTATTCCATAGCATGAGCAATCTCTGGGTTATGAACGGTTGAGGTCTCTCGAGGGTGTGGTGTGGAGGGATTGGGATTTCTTTAGATGTAGCATTTCTAACAGAGCTGGGTCAGACATGGCTTTGTAAGTCAAGCAGAGATCACCTCTAAGTAGGCGATGTGAGACAGAGAATAATTGTTTTTTTTGAGTCTGTCAATATCAAGTGTTTAAGGCCTAGGATCCTCTTTGTGTGGTACTTTTGCGGCCTCTCCAGTTGTTGCAGGTGTCTAGTGAGGTACATGCCATATGGGGCATTGTACTTGAGTGGCCTAATGAGGGAAGAGTAGAGGGAGACAATGACCTCTTTCTTCCTGATGCAAAACCCTTAGTAATGAGATGTGCCAAACAGAAGGACTTTCTGACCACTGGCAATGTGGTGATCAAAAGAGAGGTTGCTGTCAACCTGTATTCCCAGATCAGTTATAACACCTTCTGTGTTCAGTGGACTACCATCAATGTGGTAATTCATGGGAAATAGGTTTTTCTCAAAGGGGGTGACAACACATTCCTTGGCATTGAGCTTAAGGCCATGGTTCTGACACCAGTCGGTCTCAGTGAGGCTATTCTGTAGGATGTCAACATCACTTGGGGAGGTAATAGCTTCCCAACTTGCAATCATCTGCAAACTTTGTCAGCCAGAGTCCATTCATGTTGGCCTGGACTTCACAGAAGAGGTATCTACCAAACAGGAGAGGACCCAGGACCAAACCCTCTGGGACTCCACTCGTGACTAGTCGGCAGTCTGACTTGGAGTCAGCTACTTTCACACTGTGGGTTCTAGCCGTGAGCCAGTTTGCAACCCTCCTAGTGATATAGGGGTTTGATGCCTAGCGTAGTGAGTTTTTCTGATTCCTGAGTGGGGAATGGTATCAAAAGGCTTGGCCAGATCAAGGTAGGCTGTATGAACCACCTTGCCTTCATCTTCGTCTCTGGTGACTGACTCAAAGAAGTTGACCAGGCATGATCTACCCTTCACAAAACCAAACTGTGTGGGATCCACAGTTTGGAGATTCCCTATATCCTTGTTTATTAGGTCCATGATGATGTGCTCCATAGCTTTGCATATCGGGCTCATCAGGCTAATGGGCCAATAGTTCCCAGGGTCTGTAGTCACTCCTCCTTTGTGGAGAGGGATGACTGTAGCAGTGCGACATTCAGTAGGGATATGCCTGAGGTGAGGCTGTGATTGAACAGGGCACACAGGTGAGGTGCCAGTTCATGCTGTAGTTCATGTAGAACACAGCAAGGGATATTGTCGGGTCCCATAGAAGCTCTATGCTTGGCCTTGGACAGTGCTGTTTTAACCTGTGCAGCAGTAATACTAGGTGCCTGGCAATCTACTGTTATTGTGATTGGTCCTTGGGGGAAGGGGGTAAAGTTGGCAGTGAATCTGTCAACCAGTATACTGGGAATATCTGGTGGCTTGGTATAGGAGGTACCATTTTGCAGTAGCTCAGAAAATCTGGGTATTGCCATGGAGATTCTTTACAAAACTATAGAAGGCCTTGTGGTTGCCTTTACTATCTGCTGCAATTCTGTTTTCATAGCTAGCTTTAGAGGATTTGATGAGGGATGTTAACTTTTTGTTGAGGCTTATAGGGAGTTTTCCCAGTCCTGGGACTTCACCTTATTCTGCATCAGTTTTCTCCTTCTGTTGTAGAGTTTGTTTATGGTAGGGGGACCACTAGATTGGCTTTCTTTTTTTTGGAGGAGAGCGTCTTGGTTCTACTGGGTATGGTGAGATCCATTCATTTGTGCATGTGTTCATACAGTGCATTGGTGTATGATTCAGTGGTCATACAACTATTCTCCATTTGTATGGGTGCCATGAAGTTGGCCACCTCTGTTTTCAGGAGCCCAAAGTAAGCTTTGGAGATGTTTTTCATGGTGGTTACCTTTGTGGGGGTGGGGTGGGACAGATGTGGATTTCCAAGGTGATTAGTTTGTGGTCGGATCTAACCAGGGAGGCGCTGACTATTGGTGTAGAGCAACGGACAGTCACCCATGTTAGTAATGAGTAGGTCAAGGATGTTGCTACTAGTGGGGGTAAGAACTAACTGATCTAGGGCATTGGAATTAATGAACTCCAGGAAACATTGGGCAAGTGTATTGGTACATGAGTAGTTTTCCCATTTAATGGAGGAGTAGTTGAAGTCACCTAGTAAGAGAGTGTTAGGTTGGACCCTAATAATCTCCAGGGTGCTTAGGAATGTGGAGTGTGAGTCTTGGGACATGGTTGGGGACCTATGACCTGAATCGCTGTCTTACCCAATGTTAGCTGCACCTGATGCATCTCTGATGTGTTATGTTGGGCTACCAGTCTGGAGGTGTGTGCATCCTTTATGAATATTGAAACACCACCACCTTTGGAGCTTCGGTCCAAGTTCTGGGGTCAAAAGGTGTGGAATGTATTATAGCCACTCTCGCAACCAACACACAAAGTCTCAACCTGGTATGTGACATTAATAGAACTTGATGGGTTAGATTTGTGTCCCAACGACTCCCCCATCTGTGGAATAGACTTCGTCTCCTTGTCAAGCAGAGTACCTTACTAGCCCCCTTTTAAGAGGAACCTGGATGACTGGATGGTAAACAGAAAATATACCCCTGGGATCCCACCTGTGTCCCTGCTGGACAGGGAAAACCGGTGCTGACTTTGTGGGAACATTGGTGAAATTCTTGTCTAGGCTTATAAGGGCCTCCTTGCCAATAGCCTAGTATCATCCTATGAAAACAGCACAGCCAAGGAATGAAAATGGAATAAGGGTGACGTTTTGTGCACCTGTAGATCTACATCTAGTGGTCTCCTTTAAAGCAGTTTCTAGAACTATTTAATTTAGTTGGTGCAAAGAGAATGGTCTCAAATTAAATGTAAAAAACGTTGTCTAATTTTGGTAAAAAGAAAAAAAAAATTTCTCAGAGGGATTTAGATACTCTTTTAATCATAATTCTTTATCATTTGACCATCATGTCTCCACAATAGTTCAGAAAGCCTTCGGCTCATTTAATATTCTAAGGCATCTTGTTTAGATCTAGAGATCTTTAATTCCTTTTATTCATATCTCATCAGACTCATTGCTGAACAAAATGCCTCTTTTGGCATCTGTTTATTTAAAACTATCCCTCAAATCGACAGACCTCAAGAATATGCAATTAAACAGATTATTAGCTGTTACTGACCTCACAAATCTTACTTGTCAGAACAGACTAACAACCTATGTCTCTACTTATTCTTTTACTGAGTCCTCTGTGGGGATCTGTATTTAGCCTTTCAAGCCATAATCTGATGCTCTTTCACCTCGTATACCACTAATTCCTTCAGAGAACAAATGGTTCCCAAAATGCCCAGTTAAAGGAACTAAACCTTCATCAACAGACAAAATAGGACATGATGGTGTGATAGATTTATATCCCAATGCATCCCAAAAAATCTCCCATCACTGGAACAAACTTGAAATACATGTCAAGAAAACAAGCACCTTTGCCACTTTCAAAGTAACCCTAGATAATTAGATGGGCATCCTAAAATCATCCATCCTCAGTCTTGTGTTACCTCCTTGGGGCTGGAGGAGAATTCTGAATATGGTTTATTCCTCCCAAATAAATGCCTGGGGGTTACCATCATCTTGGAAACCAAACCCATGTGCCCTTGTGCTGTGTACATTGTTGTCAGCAATACGGTTGAATGGGTCCACTATATCCTTCCTCCAAGGATGGGCAAGCACACTAACTTCTTCCCCTGCCTGCTATCCATATCACTAGCTACATTTGGATTGTAGTTGGACATCATTCCTCTGTGCCACAGAACTGGGGAACAAGCTTCTGAAATAATACATACAAGAGTAAAGAGTGGTTGGATTTATACACATGACAAAAATACTTTGATTATGAGAGTAAAGTATTTCTGTCTCGTGTACGAGTCCAACCAGTCTTTAATCTCCTATGTATTAAGTTTAGAGGATTGCTGCATGGCTCTGTTCCTAGAAGGGTGAAGCACTGGCTACAACTCAAACTTTGATACTGGCTTTGCCCATCTGACTGGGACCCAAAGTTTTTGCTTTGCTTGTTTCATACAGCTGTGATGTCCAGACTGAATATTCCTGATGTAAGTAAGCAGTAGCTCTAGCACTTGCTCATAAACTCTGAAGTAGTTACTCTATAGGACATTATACATCTGTGGCTCTGTGCTGTGCTGTGTCATGTTACTGGTATACATATGATACAACAATAAAAACAAAATCTATTAAAGAATCAAGCAAAAGTTCTAGCTCTGATGTTCTGAAGGGTTTCATGTCAGTTAGTGGAATCCACAAACATTGAATTCATTAAGAATTGTGTAATAACTTAAACTTTCTGCAGTGGAGGATGGGAAAAATGAATATGATCCTTTAAGGACATACTGGGGTTTCAGATAAATGACTTCTGAATGTCAATGACACAAATATCATTTAGTAAAAACTATAGGGTCAGTTATAATTTTTACAAAATGGTTTATTTGTGTGACCTTCATACCTTTTGGTTTGCAGACAGCACACCACTGTCATTAAATCATAAACACAGCAAACTACAAATGTGGTAAACTACAGTTAAAAAAGGTTTCTTCCAGGAGTGGAACCCCCCACACACAAACACACACCCTCACAACATCCCCTTTCCTTAATTTAAACTTAATTCCATTTTCATACAACTGTAAAGTAATTAAATTAGAGACACCTTAAAAATAAAATGCCCTTCCCTGTGTCAGGTTTATAGCAACTGGATAAAAAATAAAACCACTAGCTAAAATATATATAATGCAAAACGCAAAAAAAGAAAATGTCACTCAGGACACTAACATTAAAATTCAAGAATCATTTTGCTATTCTACAACATGTTCCCTCCTAAAGAAACCAGGTAAAGTACTTACCTTTCATCAAACCTATAAACAAATCACAGCAGTGCATTCTTCAGGTTGGATTGAAGTGAGGCAATTTTTTTACTTCAATAGCAGCAGTTCTGTTTCTGTACAAACAAATTTTCAATTTTGCAACATGAGGTAGTCAAATGAATCTAAAGTTGTTCCTCTGTCAGGTTCCTTGCAGGTTGGCATTAATAACTTCCCGGAAAACATTTAATTCTACCAGAATTTGTATATATTGCAAAACTTATCCACATGTGAAAAGTTACAACACACATTGTATAAGCTATATCAAAGACCCTTCATATCTTCATTTACTGTCAAACTTTTTTTTTATATTTAAAGGATATCAAACTTTATACTAAAGTAAGATTTTCTGCTAAATATTGTTTTACCTGAATAAAAGCAGCAATTGACTCTTTTTAAATAGTTAAATTTATTAAATAATTAAATTTAGCTTTCAAGTTTGCAAGCCTGAGGAGAAGAGACCAGCACACTGGCAAAATGCATATACCATGACAAAAATTATAATTTATTCCCATGGAGTTCTTGCAAATGGGATTCCTTTGATCACCTTCTCCAAGAGTTCTGAGCTAAAATTTTTCAATAAAAAATGACATTCAAAAATAAAAGAAACCAGCACTATGTGACTTTTAGGCCACCTGTGAAGTCTGCTGAAGGAAGAGTTTGACAACCAAGTCTTGCACAAGGCGCCAAAGCTCTGTATTGCTCCATTCCCCTAGTAATGAAGGAAGCTATCTCTGTGTTTATTGGCAGCCAATTTCCCCTGCACTTTGACTCATTTCTTCTTTGCTGACATGCTCATTCGCCGATCCCCATCCCTTCTAGGGAGTCCGTCGTCTGTTGATGAGGTAGTTGGAAGGGACTGCCCATATCTAGCAATTTCAGCATGTTCTGAAATGGAAGTAGAAATGGCTGTGATCCAGGTTTTCATCTCTTCCTGTACACGTAAAGAAGAAAAAGAAAAAAAATTGGGTTTGAGTATATGTACTCGGAATAAAATATATGCTACTGTTCAGAGTAATTTTAATTATGTCCAGGAACAATGTAGCTCATTTGTCATTTTATTTCTACATTTGCTTTTCTATGTAATAAAGAGAATGTCTTTTTAAACTCAGAACTAGTCTCTTTACATGCCTTTTTCTGCTGTGCAGTTGACTAGAACAGGCAAAAGTAATATGACTTGCTAACTCTGTATTCATAAGTGCTGTACACTTTATTGAAAGGATGTATGCCATTTGTAATTCATAAAGAATCACGCATAATGCAGTGAGATACTGTACACAGTTTTACCTCACCTTTTAAGCAGAGTTCATCTTTACACAGAATATAAATGACCAAAATTCATAAACACCACTTCAAATGCAGACAATCTACTCTCATGGGGGTAGCTTATGGGGCCTGAATCAGACATGTGCAAGTTACCTGTGACTGGACAAATGTGCTTTCACCATCAGAATGTTGTAAATTACCAGGGCTGCTGAGCACTGTAGGAAAAAAAGAAGGAGCTCATTTGCACAGTAGAAAAATACTAGCAGTAGTGGTGTCCTTGTGCGGTAGGCAAACCTAATACCGCAGCCACACAGAGTCCTTATACCCTGTAGTGATCTAGCTGTGTTACTGGCTCCTGCCAATGTAGGTGTTCATCGCATGGGATCCCCATAGTAGTATAAATAGCTATTGTACTCTGGTCTGCAGTTGTACCAAAGTAGAATGAAACTTTCATAAATCACTTCTCATGTTTGTAGTACAGGATGCGCATCTGGTGCACTTACCAAGTCCTTGCACATATATGCAATCCTTTAAATGGATTGTGTAGAATCTTGCTTGTCCATGGCCCTGACAGTAGTGTGATTAAGTTGTATGAGCCATGTTACTGTCAGGACTGCGGACATGCAACATTGTCCACAATCCCAGGGACTGTGTATGATGTTACTGAATGGCAGAACTTGTCACAGATGTGCTATCCTTCTAGAAAGCAACTTTTATAGAACTGACTGACCGCAACTGCCCAATGTACAGCTGTGAAGGACCAAACAAAGAATATTCTGATACTGAAATGAACAATGTTAAAATGCACAACAAAGTGGGTTATAAATATATAGTGTAAATAGAAAATACAAGTTACAATTAATGCTTCAATTTGAAGTCTTATCCAGTCAGAGCATAGAGAATAAAAAAAGCAAGTAAAGAATGACTGACTGAAGGTTATGACTGCTGCACAGAGAAGTGAAGGGAGAAGATAAGATGTTGCTAAGGAATTCCTAGAGTAGTCAGTGAAAAAGGAATAGTTTCTGTTGAGGAAGCTCAACTTTCCTGAGTTTTCTTGATGGCTTGAGTAATGTATTGATCACATTTTAAGTTATTAATTAATTCACCAAGAAGCCTTGTTTTGGAAACTGTTTCAGTTGAAGTATTTGCTAACATGATGTTGAATGATTGTTTCTATGCTGACAGATTTGGGTAAAAGAAAAGCAATGTTTTATTTTTAGCATTTAAAAAAGTAGTCCTCTAGCCAAGACTCAGCTGAGAAAAAGGAGTCCTGTGTCATCTTGAAGAATAGTAGTACACTTGGTGCGGAGTATATGAGCATGGCATCATCTGCATATTGTACTACAGAAGCTTCGTTGATAGCTTTGTGAAGATTTAGTGAATACATTAAATAGTAAAGGTCCTAAAATAGATATCCAAGATACTCCAAAAGAGGCAAACAGAAAGGGGGAGAAATCTCATTTCCATTTTACAGACTTGGTGAGATAGCTGTGCAACCAGCAAAGGGATGAATGGGAGAGTCCTAGAAGACTAGTTCATGGAGTAGGCATTAGTGTGAAACTGTGTCAAACGCTTTTGACATGTCTAATAAGAGGGAGGATACTAGTTTGCTGGAGTTTCTATTGGAGTTTAAGATTTCAGTAAAACTGAGCAGAGCAACTGTGGTGAAGTTGGAAAGAATGCCGAGTGTTAGAAAGGAGACTGTTACTGTGAATATGTGAAAAGGGTTTGGAATTAATGCATTTTTTCTAATATTCTGGAGAGTGGTGGTAGAATGGCTGCAGTTTGCTAATTGTAGAGATGGATGGATGTTCCCTTTTTATATAGAACTATGATGTGAGATTTCTTTCCAGATGGCAGGGCTATAGCTTTCTGTAATTCATCAGTTTGAGTATAGATACCAGGTTTTCTACAGCATCTGCAGAGATTCTGAAATATTCTGAAGGTAGATTGGCAGCAGTATGGATGCCTTTAGTTTTAGAAGTTATGTTTGATAGAAGTGGTAGATACTGGTTGGAGAGTGGATTTTGGAGGTGCTTAGTACTATTTAGAATAGTGAGGCTGGAGGGTAGTTTGTTGTTAAGTAGGGAAAGTATAGCCTGTATGAAATGTGTATTGAATTGTGTAACTATAGGGAGTGAGTTGTTATTAGTAGTTGGTGAAGGAGTTGTAGTTTGGCCTGGGTGTAATATTCTTTTGATTGTGTTCCAGAAAAGCTTGCGGTTCTGTTGGTAGTTGCCTTGGAGCTTGAAAATGTATTTACTTTTGTCTGATTTTTGTGGTGTTTGTCAATAGACCATGGTTCCCAGGCTTTATCTCTGTTTAGTATGAGTTGATCTTGTGAGCAATGGGGTCTGGATTTGATTTGTTGGGAGTGAGTTCATTTAATATGTTAATGGATATGTTAAAGTGAGTTACGGCATCACCTAGGAATAATTATTTTAGAATATCCCAGCTATATTTGTTGGGGTTGCTAATAAGTGTCATTTATTCAAGGAGAAGAGGGCACACACATTATAACAGACTACATGTTTATGTGCATGATTAAACTGTCTCACAGCAAAGGTCAGTAGATGGTCACTGATAGTATCAGGTAGGCAACCAGCAGTGTTAATTTTGTTAGAGGTGGTGGTGAGGATCCAGTTTATAATGTATACTCCCTATTCCTGCATTTGTCTATTTGAGTACCAGGAGTGATCATTTAGGTAAAACCAAAGAGATCGATGGAGAGAGTCAGAAATAAGTAGGTAGCCTATATTATCATCACCTATGATGATAGTTTCCTTGTTGACATTACAAGAAATCCAATAAAGCAGTGGTTTTTAACCTTTTTACACTTGGGGACCAGTCAATATAGGATAATTATTTTGGGGACTGCTAAGGCAGAAATCAAAAACATTATAAGGAGCCAATTAAAACAATTGCTGTTTGAGTGTTGTATGCCAAAGGATATGAAGTCAGAAATGTCAGTCCTTTTTTATGAGGAAAAGACCAAAAATATGGGTCAAAAATCTGGACAGTTGAGAGGTATGCTACCTACTTACCACTTATACACACACATCTACCCATAGCTCTCAACCAAAAAGAGACAATCAGGGAAAAATCCATAAATAATCAGGGACACTTTTCATATATTAGTATTATTAACTTGAGACAGTGACAAAAATAACAGAACATGAGTGAATACGCATGTTTCTCAAGTAAAAGAAGTCTGTAACTCTAATTATTGTCATCATTTATTAAGTGTAATTCATCACCTTTTCTGCAAAAGTCACCAATTTTAGGTGGGATTAAGAGGGACAGAGCTAAAATTTCAGTCAAAATCAGGGACGCCCCTGAAAATCCATGACAGTTGAGAGGTATGCACCTCCCTCCCTCTTACAGAGAGAAATATACACACACAAACACACATACACCTACCTGCCTCTTACACAGTCATGTACCATACCTCTTAACCTCTTAGTGCAAAAAATCTGGACAAGGCCTGTCATAATGGAAGGACAAAGGCCCAAAACATGGACACATTTTAAATATCCCCGTCCGTTACAAATTCCTTGCTTGGTACTGTTCCTTCAGATCCCAATAATATTCCCTCATCCACTTTAGTATCTCCCTCTCCTGAGACCCATGTATGAGACTGGTTAATTGCTTTTCCTATCCCTATTTGCAGGGATGCTGTTCCCATTAAGAATATTATTCTCAATAACTGGGATATATTGACAAATAGTCAAGAGGTGTCTAATAAATTAGGAATGACTCCAGTTTTTTTACACAAGAGAACCAAGTCTCTTAGAACAGCTTTTTGATAACAGAGACTCTCACTTTATTTTAGATGCTTCCACTTCTTCAGACAATACAGTTGGTATTTTTCCTTGTGGCACTTGTGTCACTTGTCCATACATTTTCAAGGGCAGTGCTTATGTCTTTAAACACAATAATTTCAGAATCCAGTTTCATAGTCTTTTAGATTGCAAATCTATGAATGTTATTTATGCAGCAGTGTGCAATTCTTGTCCTGCGTTCTATATTGGCAAAACCTCTAGAATGTTTTCTGCTAGAATAAAAGAACATTTGGCAGCAATTAGAAGGCATGATTCCAAAAATGCCCTTGCTAAGCATAGTTTATTATGTGATAATTTTGCCAATTTCACTTGTCTTACATTACAGAAGATAGATTCCTGCTTTGGTGACATCAATACACTACTTGAAGTAAAAGAATTAAGTTGGCAGCTTAGATTCAATTCAGATGCACCGCCTGGTTTGAATGAAAGCCTAAATATTAAATGTGTTCTCAGGTGGCAACGCTAAAGTTTCCCCTCTTAACCAAACACTGTCTTATTATTGAGTCTGCTTTTTGTAATGCTTTTCAAAAAAGGTCCTTCGAAATATGTTCTTAGATAATATATTTAATTTTTCTTGGTTATTTAACTTTTATGTTTAAGCATATATTAACACTTGTTTTTTGCTTCACTAGTTGTACTGCTACAGCACTTGTTTATGTAGATGCTGCTCAGCCTTGGAATTTAGTATAATTTCCAGTTTTTTATTGGCTCTGAGATTTACATTATTTATTTAGTGTCTGGTTTCAGTAGTCTACTCTTTTTTGGTAACACCCACTAGGGTATATAAACTGTGGTTTTCATCTTACTGTTGTTTGATAAAGTTCTTGATACTATTAAAAGGACGAAAGCTTAGCTACTGGCTCCTCCATCGTTCTTTTATATTAAGAAGTGTTTTAGACATTTTAAATATTGCTCTTATAAACTTAGAAAGTTGCTAGAATAATAGGATTTATGTTGGAATGCATTTTCTGAAGGATATAAAGTCTGAAACTCAAATGCATGTCATTATTTAGTGACTCTAATCCTTACATCATCCCAGTGATTTGTCAAAACAAAAGATTTTTAAGAGGAACATACCAAAAATAGGCAAAACTCTGGACATTCTGTGAAAATCTGTACAGTTGAGAGGTATGACACACATGCACCCCTTACCTCCCTCTTACACCTGCCCCCATACCTCTCAAACTCTTAGAGCAAAAATTTGGACAAAGCCACAAATAATGGGAGGACAAAGACCCAAAAATAGGGACATATTTTAAATATTGCTGTATTTAGCTTCCATCATTAAATTATCTCTTCATAGTGTGGATTCTATTTTGGTGTATTTGTAATTAAAGTATGGGATGTAAGAGTGTATGCTGCAGTGAGGTTGGGTAACAATGGATTATCATAGGATATGGCATGGGCAAGAATACATAGTAGAAGTAGAGACAGCAACTTACAGGGCAGCATAATGTAGTTGTACATAAAAGTAGGTTTTGGTGATCCGTAGAATAAGGTATTACTTTTTAAATTGAGGTGGCTGCATGGAATAGTAGGGAAGGACCAAATGTAAGGTGGTGTGATGTAATTTATAGATGCAGTATAAGAGGGAAGAGGAAATAGGGTGGCTTTAATGTGTATGATTAGTTGTAGGTATGAAGTGGATGAGCTTAGGGAAGTATAAATATAGCTGTAGTAGGACGTGGAATTTAGGAGTTTGGGTAGGGGAATAAAGTGAGCCTAAGCTAGGTGAGGTTGAATGGAGAGGGTTCCACTTCTTAGGGCCAGTGCATGGCCAAAAACAGTCAATAATGTTGGCATTGCTAGAGTTTGCGCACAAGTAACTAAGGGTGCTTACTAGCATCATTGCAAAAGTAAATGTTAAACTATGTAGTATTGAATGCAGTAGACTGAAAACAAGTAGGGTAGAAATACATAATAGTAATACAGGAAATGAAAAAGGGAAAAAGCAAAGCAACACAGAACTACCTATACAGGCAAAGAAGAAAATTCACGAAAGCAGTAGCTGGAAAGAGCAATTACGAAAGTGCAGGTTGACAACCAGAATGGAATTCATTAGAGAGGGAAATGATGGGGAAAACAAAAGGCAGTAGAGGATATTTATGATTCTACTTGTGAAAAGAAGCAGAAAAGCAGACCACTAAGTACTAGCCAAATACAGAAGAGACTTGGTACCATCTTGAACAGAGTGTGATTAGGATAACAGAATGATCGTTTCCCCTCAGACTGAGAAAAAAGACAAGATGTAAGCTTTTGCAGGGATGGAGGTTGTATTTACTCTGCTGCAGTTTTGGGGGTGGGGGGGTGCAGTCCACAAGTACAATTAGGAAAAAGACAAGACTGCAAGCAATGAAAGGGCTGTATGTTGTATTTACTTTGCTGCAGTCTTGGGGGGGGGGGGGGTGCAGTCCACGACTATACTGAGTAAAAAGGCAAGTCTGTAAACTTATGCAGGGCTGGATGTTGCATTTACTCTGATGCAGTTTTGTTGGGGGGGTTGCAGCCCATAACTATTTGGCTAGTGCAAGTGGCTGAGGCTAGACAGTTGTGGGCTAACTCGGCAAACAAGTTAAAGGGAGATAGTTATAGGAGAATAAGAGGCACAGATATAGAGCAGGAGACAGTAGGGGTGAGACCTGTGTAATAAAGTTTAAGAAAGATGTCTGAGAATAAATGAGGAAGGAGTCAGGAAAAAGAAGAATAAGAAAAAAAAGACTCAGAGGGCAAAAAGATGAAATTATTCAGTCACTCAGAATTAAATAAAATCACATAAACAAAAGTAAAATAAATGTGGGAAGGGATGAAAAAGCAATAACCTGAGATGACTTGTTAAAAAAAATGAGTATGAGTAAGACCACACTGCTGTTGTAAGCCATGGGTAAATACTAAATTTGGCTTTAATATTTCTTCTGTGGTCAGCATCATGGAATCCCTGCTGTAGAATACACAGAAAAATCGATATTAGGCTGAACATTGGAAGAAGACCAGTCTGTCAGTGCCATAATTTTTGATCACCTTGTAGTGTTTCTTGAACTGGTCAGACATCTCACGGTTTCTTCAACACAAATACTTCAGCATTTCCAGCAAATAACGCAACATATCACCATACTACATATACACAAGAATTTCTTGGTGAAATCTAAGGCACTTTTGGGCCCTATTCTGGCTAATACAGGAAGTGAATATATAGGAAGATTTAATACTAGGTTAGCAGGAATTACTGGAAGTATAGGGCAAGTAGCTGTGAGAAGGAATCAATAAAGGTACGGCTAATTGTGAAATAGGAAAGTTTGTTAGGACAGTATGTAATCAGAAATGTTTTAGTGGTTAAATGAAAGCTGAAGGGAAAACATTTTTTTTTTTTGTGACAGCGTCTACCCTTCGGAATTGAAGGGTTTATGTTATGTTGCTGATTTGCTGGAGTGCTGTTTGTTGTGCTTTGGGAATGTCCTCTGCTGATACAAAATGGATGCAAAAGATGTGCTTGCTCATCAGTCATCATTCTCACTGTATAACCTGAGACCTAAAGAAACACTGACCATGCTAAATCATTTGATGCAAGCTTTGAATTATAAGAGGTGTGAAAAGGGCAGTTGTGCAAATAAATGAGCTTATAGTAAACTTGCATTTTTATTTCCCAAATGACTTATTCAGTTCTATCTTCTTCTTCTGGCTTTTCCCAGTTAGGGGTCGCCACAGCGGATCACCTGTCCGCTCATGATTGGCAGTGGAGTTTTACGGTGTCGAGTTGCCAGCCCAACCTTCCACAGAAGGCAACACACACGCACGCTCTCATGCCTAGGGCCAATTTAGTGTGTCCAATCCACCTACAGCATGTCTTTGGGATGTGGGAGGAAACCGGAGCACCCGGAGGAAACCCACACGACCACAGGGAGGACATGCAGACTCCATACAGAAGGCACCCCAGCCGAGGATCGAACCGAGGAACCTCTTGCTGTGAGGTAGCAATGCTAACCGCTGCACCACTGTGGCCGCCCTTGACTTATTCAGTTCTATAAATCACATAAATACACAACTGATAGTAAACTGATGCCTTTAAATGGGTATTGTGATGTGATAATTTAATATCCAGGTAAGTCATTCTAGAATAGGACACCATACTGGATGGAGGAATGGGCACTGGTCAGCATATTCAAAAAGGATGTGAGACCTGCTTTGTAAAAGGAGGTGACACCCACAAAGTCACCTTTGTAATGCTAGGAAACCTTTTGGAATTGTGCTCATTAGTGGAGAAAAATGCATTTTCTACTAGTCCCACAAAGAATTAAATAAACTGGGACCAGTCTTGTCACCAAAGCTGACCTGCTGAAAAAGAAAATACTTACTGAAGAAAAAGATTAAATTATTCAGTACGAAGCCAATCTCTGCCAATGGGGTAAGTATATTTGTAGAGTAATATTTGATTTCTCATTTATACAAGTACTTCAGTGCCATCAGTCCAATTCCAGGGAATTACTGTATACAGTGGGTATGATGCCCATGGTGAAGAGAAGCTGACGGCAGCTGCTGAACAAATGAGGAGCATGTCAGATCATCAGGCAGATGAAATGGGTCATGTGGAACGTTAAATGCCAGATACAATAGGCCTACCAGGGTTAACTGTTTTGTGGACTTCGAGTTGCAGGCAAAACATGGATTCTAGACCACTATCTTTTTAGAAAATGCAGGGATTATTGGTAATGGTGGTGGTAATCTTAGTATGGGAATGAGCAACAGGATCTTAGGAGATGGGAATGTAAATAGCTGTGTGTTTTCCAGCTGTGAGATTACAGTCATACTTGCGTTGAAAACTGAACTTAATGTCCTTCATATCTGCAGAAGCAAACCAGTCTGAAAGGGAGATCCACACTCTCCTTTGTGGGCAGACGTTTTTAAATATTCAAGTAATGCATTACTGTCTGTGGAGGGGATTTTATTGAAAACATGGTCTTTGAAATGTACTTTCGAACAGAAATGCTATAGATGAAGCTGAATCAGGGTTGCATATTATTATAACTGAGTATGGGTACAAAAGTATAACCCTTACTAAGCAGTAAGTGTTTTGTACGGAGGGATTTCAGAGTGTTGCATACTACCAAATTACTGGGTTACACTAGAAAGGTTTATTCCTGTTGCCAGCTTTGCTGTTGAATGGAGTGCCTCTTCCTGTATATACTGTAGTATAGCAACAAAAAGAGGATGCAAATTGTCTGCTGGTTGGAGGAAAGTTATTGACCTCTGTATAGCTTTGCCCATATAGATCAGCTGTTTCACAATAGAGAAAAATGGAGTTTATAAGTTTCCTGGATTTTTTTTTTAGAAATTCATGAATGAAGGAGAAATACATCTCGGATCTAAATTAGCATGGAAGGGACTTCATCTGAAAATCTTTGAGGATTAACTCCGACTAACAGCATATTGGCAGAACATAAGGTGCTGTAAAATTTGTTTCAGAATGGATAGCAAAAATTATCCCAAAACAGGTACTAGAAATTTGGAAAGGAAAGACTTGATACAAAAGTGAAACAGGGGCACAAATTCCGAAAGAGTTGCTCTCAGTGCAAGTCTGCCCTGATTTGGAAAGTCTTACTCTCAGTGTAAGTGGCTTACTTTGGTGTAAGGCTTTTCTGTAAACAGTCTAACACAGGGGGCCAGATTCCAAAAGACCTGCTGTCAGTGCAAGTGGTCACTTGCTCTGAGAGCAAGTGTTTTGGAATTGGGCCAGGCATCTCACAGATAAGAAGAATACTTCAATGAATGCATAGTAGTCTAAAACAATACAAAAGTGCAAAGACAACAGCAAAACAGAGGTGCACTCGTTGTGTGGTCAGAAGCAGAAACAAAAATGGGTTGTGAATAAGCAATGTAAAGACGGACTAGAAGTTAAATCGGATCTTTAAACTTGAAGTCTTTCTCACAAAAAAAAAAATAACAAAGATAAAACGCAATTATAATTCAGGCTAAGAAGAGGAAGATGCAGGGAACAGGTGGGGATATGGTATGGAAAAAATCAAATATCTTCTACTGTAGGCATAATGAATGAAATCTGTAATGTCTAGTGAAGAAACAAATCTCAGATTAAGCACACTATGTATACAGTATGAGACATTTTGTTTATTATACTAACCAGACATAACATGTATGACTTTTATCAATTTTTCTTTTTTTATTTGAAATACCATTTCCAACTGATCTGCATGGACCACAGCAACTGCACAAGCTATGTACTGAATAGTCCAAAATCCACTTATAAGCAAGGAGATGGCATCTAGGTCCAGGGAAGTCATTGTTCCACTGTATTTGGTACTCATCAGGTCCATCACTAAGTACAAACCCCCCTTCAGTATGAACCTAAGTACATGCAACAACTGAAACAGCCACAGAGGTTCCTCACAAAAAGAATAGAGTGTGTAAAAATCCTATGCAGATTACCTGAAAACCCTATCTCAACCCTTGTTTCCTCCAGACTGTTGAGAGGTGAACTGTGCCTGCCATACAAGGCATTTTATTTTATTTTTTACTTATCCTTTGTTGACTTAGTCTCATTACACTTGTAGCCTGTTTTAATGGGAGACCTACTGGGGTATTTATACTACTACTGGAAATTTCAACAGGGCATCAGGGAACTTATACTCTTTGCAGTAGGTGGAAGAGATTGTGTGTTACACATTCTGTTTCCTATCCAGGTGCGAAGGCAGCCAGGAGGAACTGGGAGAAACAATGCTGTTGTGAGCAAAGGCAATTTGCAAGCTAAATGCAAACAAAAAATGGCAGAATCACTAACAGAAATGTTTTCAGGCAATGTGGGAGCAGAGAAAATGCTGTCTGCTGATGGTGAGAAGATCAGGAAGGAGATGGATCTAAATGCAGTAGTGGAGATGGCTTCAGAAGAAAATTTCCAGGAAAACTTGTTTGAAATGGCAGAAAAAATGAATTCAACCCTCCAGTCAGGAGAGTTATGGGATGAGTAACTGCTGGAGCTAATTAACCAAAGTGAGCCAGAAAGTAGAACTGCTGTATCCTGGAGTGACATTATGGAAAAATAGAAGAGGGAGAAAGAGACAGACAAGGTTCCAGAAAAAAGTCCTATGCACAAATGGTGGAGGAAGGAGCTAAGGAGAAGACCGAGATGAAGGAAGTATAGACCAAATATGTTCTTTTGGTGAGCACTAACAAAATAAAAAGGCCTGGATAAATATGAGGTATGGGACAATATTACTGCACCTCTAGGAGTAAAAGCTGAAGAGGTAAGAGCTTTCCTTTTAATTAAACTTTTTGTGAATTGTTTTTTGAAGCTGCCCAGGCTATGGAAAACTTTTTGGGGGCTTATGAAAAAAGAAAGTAGACTTTCCATGGTCAGAATATGTTGTGCAATCCTTTTTCAGGTAAACAAAAAAGAATCGATTCAGTTTAGAACTGCAGTGGGAGCAAAAGAACTGAGAGAATATTTGTTGACAATATATACAGAAGTGGTGGGCGCTATTAAAATCTATGATGAAAGATGATTATAGACTGGGGGTAGGGAATGTGGAATAATTTTAAAAATAGAAAATGGCAATGTGATACACATGCCTGGTATTATATGCATGGCAATAAAGGTTTTGTGAGGTACAGAGGACAACCAAAGACTTATTTTGTGTGGAAAAGTGATCATTTAATTAATAAATGTGAAAAAAAGATGTCATTTACGTGGTCAGACAAATCATAATGCAAAGAAATGTGAAGTGAAATGTAAGACGTGTGGTAATACAGGACATTCATAGTTAGAATGTGAGGTAAAAATACAAGAAAATGAAAATTAAATTATGCAAGAAAAGGGTTAGAAAAGAATGCTATACAAGAACACACAACATGAAAAAAAAAATGTTTAAATTGAAAAGGAATGATGAAAAAGAAAGAGAGCTGAAACAAGTGAAGAGTCTGTGTGGAATATTGCAATAGAAAAGAGGGAAAGAAAAAAATGTAAAATATAATCGTACGAGAAAATAAGAAAGGTAAGGGATGAGAAGATTATTCTAATAACTGTTATAAAGCTGAAAATATTAGTTTTGAACATGAACAGTATGAAGAATATTAAGAGAAGAATTATTATTTTACAATGGTGTGCTGCACTAGATGCTTAAGTAATAGTGTTAGAAGATATTAGAATGCTAACAGAAGAAGAAAGGATGCAAACAGTAACATTTTGGAATGGTACTGTTATATGGGATATAGGCAAAGAAACATGTTCAGGTATATGTATACTATGCCAAAAAAAAAATAAAAAATATTAGATATTACAATTGTAGAACTGGGCTGAATAACAGTAGTGGATATAAGATGGAAAAGTATGTATATAGACTAATAGTTTTATATGCATATGCGACAAAAAAGAAAGATGATGTATAAAAGTATACCTAATTATGTCTGTGTTAACATGGATATAATAGGTGACATTAATTGTAATTTGAGAAATAAGAATAGTTGCGATGTTAACACGGTTACTGAAATTATGAAAAGTAGAAATTTAAAAATATGGGAAGAAAACACTGGCCTTACAAAAGAAATGAAATTAAGACAGAATTTGATTATTTCTGATATCAGAAGGCCTAAAAATTGCACAAAAGGAATTAAATGTAATGGGTTCTCTGATCATAAGAATTCATGAAAATGAGGAATATATTAAAATAGAAAAAGGCATAAAAAGAGTAAATGAAAAAGAGTTCGATTTAGTAGAAAGAAAAGAAATTACAGAATTATGGCAGCAATATATCAGTATGAAAGATGTTTTACAAAAACTGGACAATATGTTTTAACGAAACATGAACTTCCATACAACACAATTGCTAGATTTGCCACTAATCTCCCCTATTGTTCACATCACTGCTTCTCCTTAAAAAAACTCTACTGGTTAGAATTCCATAATCAACTCCTGACAACATTTCCATCAACCTGCAGCCTGTCCATCACTTACCCTCATCTCTCCTTATGTCCCCCAACTGGGAAAGTCATAGCTCCAACCAGCACTGCCTTCAAATCTCCAAACCAAATAAATACATAGGAAACATTCTATATAGCCACTTGGTTACTTCCTCTTGGAACCAACTTCCTCTCCATATCAGAACTATCCAAAACTCTTGCAACTTCAAACTTGCTATAAAGGAATATCTGTTTAACTCCTGGACCTACCTCTGTAAAGATCCTACTTGAACTCTGACTCCTCTGTCCCATACTCTTTCTGTACCCCTATTTCTTAGACAGCTATTCTTACTTGCATTTTATTTCTATTTCCCTACTCTCTTACTTTTCCCTCCTACTAGACTCCTATCTTCACTTTACACTTCTACTTCCTATTTCCTCCCTCCTCTTATATTCTATACTCACCTATTCTTTTCCTTTCTTTATGGCACTGTATGCTACACTATTCTTATACTTAGGTTTGCAATTTTGCATTTAAACAATGAATATGATTAATTCATAATTTATATCTATGTTCTTTTTTCCCCTTTTTTCTTTCTCTTCAAACACTGTATAAAATTAATCTATTTTTTTTTGCTGTATGCATCTCCTCATGATTGTATGCTTAAATATTTAATGGATAGTAAAAAAATTAATTTCTGTACTGGAGCTTTTCTCTTTGGGTCTCTGCTGAAAAAGCGCATCTGCTCAGGCAGACCAACCTGGTTAATAAATGGCAAATAAATTATACTGTGGATTCAATTCAAAAAGAAATACAAAAAGTATTTTAGACTGTATGGAAAAGGAAAGGAAAAAAGAAAAAAATGGAATACAAAATATTAAGTCAAAAATATTTAAAGACTTGCTAGAGAAGAAAAGAAATTGTTTTATGAAATACAAAAAGAATCATATAGAAGAAATCAGGATAAGGTTGATAAATTGCTATACAAGCAAAAATATTGTTTACAAGAAAAAAAAGGAAGTAGCACCATACTTATGTAAGGCAGTAAAAGAGGGAAAGATAATGGGAGAATTAAAAAATAAAGAAGGGAAACAACTTAAAAAAAAAGGAGAAATAATTAAAGAATATGTATTATATATAGTAAAAAAGAAGTTAACATAGACCAAATTTGTAATGGTGAAAAATTAAATGAGGAAGATAATGAATATTTTGAGAAAATAATAAAAAAAATTGTTCATGATCTCATTCAACTCATAACGTTAATTCAGCTACAGGTTTGGATGGAATTGAATATAGTATGTATAAAGAAATGTAAAAAATGTAGTTTATAGAAGTAATGAATGAGTATCTAGAAAGACAAATTAAGTATAAAGAAATTTGCACAAGTGTGATAAAATTAATACAGAAAGGAGATAAAGATGAAATAAAAAATTGGAGATCAATTGCACTGAATAACAGACTATAAAATGTTCATGAAAATAGTAACTAAAAGACAACAATGTAAAATAGAAAGATTATATGATCTAAATTTGTTTGGGAGGAAAAGGAAAGGGAAGTCATGACCTATTGTGGATAATAAGGGAAATAACTGATAAAGTGAAAACAAAAATCATGATAGATGTCAGTAATGCGTATGATAATATTCAGTGTAAAGCACTATGGGAAATTTTACAAGCATACAACATAAGTGAAAATGTAATTAAATCAATATATGAAAAGAATTATGTGAAACTAAATGTAAACGGTTGGATGGGAGAAAATTTGAGTATAGACTGTGGTATAAAACAAGGATGTCCTGCAGTATGATCTACAATCATGAACACAGTAGTAATGGAAATTAATAAAATGTCAGGTAAGGCAGGATATAGAATGATGGAGGAAATACAGTTACCAATAATGTATACTTATGCTGATATTATTAAAGAAATCAAAAGCATGATTACATTCTGGAACACACATAGATTTTCATACAAAAAAGAAATAACATTTAATAAACACAATAATAGGTAAAATAGCTTGCATTGCAAATGCTGACATGATACCAATGAAACAGGAAAGAAATTATGCAAACATTTTTTTCATTTATTTGGGGGTTAAGATTGAACCTGGTTCATAGATTAGAACTAGGCTAACTGCCCCTGTGGGCAATTTTAAGCCTAGCCAATTACCCCATGTGAGACTCAAACCCTGCATCTTGTGTCTGTAAGGTGAATGCCTTTACCATTATACCAACCTCCCAGGGGAATTTTGTATACAAAAGATGAACAAGGCAGTTCAGGGCTGATGATACTGATTGCCCATGCAGCCTCTTTAAGTATGTATGAAGTACTAAAATGAATAATGAAAAATAAAGATTTGACAAAAACAATAATGTACTGTAAATATAGAAACATTTGGGGAAAAATGGAAATGAAAAAAGAAAGAAATGTGGTATTAATGAAGAAATAAAAGAATTTTACAGAAAATTGTATTGTGGAAATTAAAAAAGAATGTGATAGAAAAAAATAGAAAAGAATGGCATGCTAACATGACAATATCCTTTTATTTGGTGGATCCATGAAATAGATAGATAGAGATAAAAAGAAAGCAATAAAAAAAGTCTTTGAAATCCTTTGGTACTTTCTTTTAAACTTTCTCTGGTCCCAACGAAGCCCCCTGGCCCTTCGAAAAACTGTGTGCTTGCCACTAGTCAACTACACGGAAAAGTGACCTAACCCCCCCCACCCTGAATATACCTGGCTGACATTCTGTCTACTGCCCTGAAAGTGATACAAGGATTGCTGTCTAGCCAAGGACGGGAGGAAGCCAAAAAAAAAAAAAAAAAAAAAAAAAACACCATCACAAGCTTTATTAGTCAGCTACATGGAAAAGTGAACTCAATCCCCCCACCCTGAAAATACCTGGCTGACATTCTATCTACTGACCCTGAAAGCAAAACAAGGATTGTTTTTCTAGCCAAAGATGGGAGGAAGCCAAAAAAACAAAAGAAAAATATCATCACAAGATTTAAGTACGTGTCCCAATTGCTTATTCCTCACTAGGTGTTAAAAACATTTTTTATCTTTTGATGCAAATTAATCTAGAATGCGGCATGCACACGTACTTCTCGGCTCACTAACCCCCCCCCCCCCATCACCACCATCTTTCTTCCACCCCCCCCCCCGAGTATGCATCTCTCCCTAGTCTCTGTATCACTTTGGCACCTAATTTCAGGAAAGTGTGCTAAAGGCTAAGACTTTGCTGTCTTACTCCTCTCTTTTCTAAACCAAGGATTCACTTCATACATTATCAACATCTGTCTTTACTCACCTAGTCTCTCCACTCTAAACACTGTTCTCACTGATAAACTTAAGTGCAAGCCCCACTGATAGTTTTTTTGAAGCATAGGGATCTTCTGCTCCTGGCTCAGCCCTTGCTGTATATACATATCTTATTCTTTGTGCACCCACACATTCTTTTCCCTTTTTTTTCCACCTTTTTTCAATGTAAAACGTCATCACTTTATTATCCCCTTTACTTTCAACTATTTCTTCTAACATTTGCTTCCTCCTAGGGTTGCCACCTTTCCAGGATTACCTGGGAGTCTCCTGGATTTTTATAGCATCTCTCATCTCCCAGAAGTAATTCAAAAAACTTTGAAATGTCCAGGAATAATGTCATTACACTCTCGCTTAACTGGAACTCAAGCAACCAGCATTCACTCACACGATCGCACTCACTCTCTCCCCCGATCACACACACACACACACACACACACATACGCATCATTCTGGGAGCATGAATTCCTTTCATGAGAGTGCAAGTTCGACCAAAGAGAAGCGCATTCAAGGTTTGTTTCCTGGAAGTATTCAATCTCTTTCTGTAAGGTGGTGTTTTTACCACTTGGCTCAGACTCGGAAATTATTACTGTTTTTTATTGGTGTAAAGTAAGGACATAAAGACAAAATCAGTAAGATTGAGCCCATTTTAAACCCTTTAGAGGATAACCCTAGCAAGATGGAATGTGCACAAACATAGGAAGCGCACCCAGTTTCGCCTCATTGTATCCCCCGTCATCATGGCTGGTGGAATCAAATGCGAGGCAAAACAAACATCTGGGGCGATGGAAGTTGATTTTAAAAATGCTTTTATGTCAATAGCAGGAATATTATTACCAAAATTGCTTGGCTCCTGTTCTGTAAGGCAATCACAGCAATACCCAGGGAGGCTGAGATGGAAGCAGTCTGTGAGTTTCCCTTTCAGACCTTTAGAATTGAGCAGCAAGCTGAAGTGAGAACACCCCAGCATGCATTCAGTGCTGTTTGTACTGGAGAATGGCTGGCCGAGACTTCGAAGCTCTCTAAGCAGTGCACGTCCCACCCCCCATGCTCTCGGGACAGGCCTTGGATTCTCACTTGGTGGGCTTGGGGGCTATGTCTGGGTGGCTTGCTTCCTCAAGTGGTCACCTGGCTACGGGAATCCAGACTGCATCACGTCTGCAAACTGGCAAATACATTTCACTAGCCATCAACCTTCACCATGGTAAGTTCAACTTTTCTTGTAGTTTTTCTGTATTTTAGTCAATTATGTCATTGTATAGACTAATCCTCCGCCTCCTCCAATTACAGCAAGATCATGTGGAGCTGCATATAGTCTCTGTCTGATGTGATCACTACTTAAAAGCTCACTTAAACCGGTTGTGTGGGTGTTGTGCACGCACAAGCTGTGCTTCTTTCCTGATCCCCATACTTGTGGTTTTACAAACGCAATTTGTTTTAGGGATTTTGGTCTGTGTTTTATCAGGGTCCCAGGAGTAGAGAACTATCTCAGCTGACCATCTTGCAAGTGCTGCGTTTCTGTTTTGAATTTACTCTTATCATTTTAGATGCAGTTATAATTTAAGGTCCTAACTTTTTTTTTTTTTAAAGCTTGGGCTAGTCATCCGTGTCAATTAACTGTCCATAGTTTCACAGAATGTCCATCTTTTTGCCTTGGATTGTGACTATTCTGGCTTTCTGAGAAATCAATGACTATTGCACTCATATAATGAAATACTTTTTCTAACTTTGAGAGTACCATTAGGAATCTGTCCCTGCCTTTATTTGTAGATTTGTCTGTAATTCTTGTGTTAAGAGGTTGAGGGGGATGATTAAAGTAGCAGTTAGAGAAGCTGTCCAGTTTAAGAGAAAGATGCATTTGGTGAATGAATGGGTGAAAATGGAGGTACAAGTTGTCCTGCAATGTCATCCAGTAACACCATTTTGAATTTCACCTATAAAGCCTGACTTCTGAGTGCCTTAAATGTGAGCACCCAATGCATTTCAGTGTGATCCAAGTCACATTAACAACACACACCTTCACTTATATACTTACATGCTCATTTCGTGAAGTAAAGTAGATCTTCTCTGATGACCGTCTGTGGACAAATCTCAAGAGAATCTTGAGTCCTAATTAAGGACAGTTGATGTATGCAAGTTCTGGGTTGGTAGGTGGATAAAGTGAGGGTGATCAAAAAGTGGTTAATTTATCTGTTAAATGTATTGCATATCTCTTAACTGTCCAGACATTTGCCTCATATTTTAGTTTGTTGAAGTCGTTAAAAAAAGACTGACATTTACACTTCAGTCTTCATATCCTTCAAAAAAATGCATGCGAACACAAACCTTGTTCCATCAAACTTTTAAGTTTATAAGAGCAATATTTAAAATGTGTCCCTGATTGGGCTTTTATTTTCCCATTATTTCAGGCTTTGTACAGAATTTCTCTTAAGATGTTGAGAGGTAAGATTTGTCCGATACTATCAGATGGTCAGCTGCATTTTCACACCATTTTTTATTAATTTGTATACCACTTCTATACAGCTGTTCCATTTGATCTTTTGATATATGCAGCATTGCTTTTTTAAGTGTCCTGGTCTGTTTAATGTAGATGCATCTGCGAAGATTGCCCTTCTAGATAACTACCGCCAAGTTGTTTAGTTATTTTTACATAACATCTGCAAATGCTGACATTGGGGTTGCCAGCCACCCCTCCATTTTTTTTTCCGGACTATCCAGAAATCAAATAGATTCTCCAGTAGTCTGGAAAACACTGTACAAGCTCCAGTATTTTGTTTCAAAAAAAGAAACAGACTATTAGAGTTTGTTAAATCAGCTGATTTACTATGCTTTTTTTTTTTTTTTTACAGAAAAGCATAGTGAATTGGCTAAAAGCAGGCATCAGGAACAGAAAAGGTGTTCTCTATCAAGTGATGTCATAGTGACATCACAAGATAGGTGGACCATAGGTGGGGCAGAGTGCGGGAATGGGCGGTGTAACAGTGATATGAGGGCTGTAGCCTTATTCCAGTTTTAGCCACAAGGAAAGGTGGCAACCCTACTCCCCCCCGCCCCTTTAAACTGTTTCTTCTAACACTTGTTTCCTATTCCTCTGCCCCTTTAAACTTTTCTCTAACACCTGCTTCCCCTCCCCCTCTACTCTCTGCACCCTTCTGACCCCTCCCCTCCCAGAGTTTACTTAGTACTCTGAAATCCTTTGGTGGCTTCTTTAAAACTTTCTCTTGTCTCTGGTCCCAATGAAGCCAATGGCCCTCTGAGAAACTGTGTGCTTGCCACTAAGTCATTGCATTGATTTGTCTTTTTCACTTATCTTTTACTAAGCCATCATATACACAAGTTATAAGTAAGAATGCTTAGAGAAGAGCTTAGTTTGTTCTCTATATTGGGCATGTTTAACTAATGGAATACGGTTACTAGGAGCGATATTGCTGCACTAATTATCTGTTTCTGTACTGGCTTCCTACCTATTGGATACATGCTGTGTAATACTGCTATTGGCCTGTAATTACAAGGGGATAGATGTAACACTGCTGTTGGCCTGTAACTACCAGTTGGTAAATGTACATGTACCTAATGTGTTTTACTGTGCTAAGACTAGGAACAAGCAGGCGCACACACTGGGCTACTTAGTCCTTGTGCCTTACCTGTACTGTCCTGATTTTGTTTGTCTTTTTCTGAAAGAAAATGGACTTCCAGGCACTTGTATTATATTCTGCTAGTGTGTAGACCAGGGGTGGGCAAACTTTTTGATTCGTGGGCCACATTGAGTTCTAACATTTGACAAAGGGGCCGGAACAGGAGCAGATAGATGGCATGCTTTGAAAACATCACCTCATTGGGGGAAAAATACACATCTTAGGATTTGGAGAAAACATGTGCTTTAATTTCCAATGAAAAAAAGCATTACAATAAAATCTCTGACTTCGAAATGAGTCTTTAAACACTGAAAATCAAATAAATTACCATTTTATTTTAAAGCACTGAAAGTTCTGTTATCCTTCAGGATATCACCATCACTCTCCTCCTGACTGTCTTTTTTTTCAAAAATGGTAGGAGATGCAGATGTACTTGTCCTGTTCCTTTTATTTAATTTGTTTCCCCGGTGCCAAAAGTCAACAACGACCAGTGCAAGGACGAAACAGTTGCAGCAAGTCAGTCTGTGAAGCGTTATATTTGATCTGCGCACTGTTTATTTTAACAATGTGCGTATCACGGAGACACACACATTTTAATGGGAGCAGTGTTGTTGGTCTCCTTTTTTAGCCAGCACATCAATGTCTGGAGTTAGTTTTGTTGTGGCGATTCTCAGGATGGATCTGAGGTGTAGGTCTGTTAACTTGGATCTGTGGCTGGCTTTGTTGATGTTCATGACGCTGAAGGTCTGTTCACACACGAAGGTAGAGCCGAACAAAGCCAACATCATCTGCGCTTTTCGCCTTAGATTTGGAAACGCGGCATCATTGAGTGAAGCATAGAAGTCATTTAGTTTCAGAGAGCTGAACTTCTCTTTTAAGGCAGGGTCGGACTGAAGGTCGATCAGTTCGAGCTGAAGCTCCTCTGGAGCTGTTTCGGGGACTTGTGACAGAGGAAAGGCCACCAATTGAAGTGACTTGTCAATTTTGTCGAAATCCAAAAACCGACAGCAGAATTCTCCGTGCAGTGCATCCAGTGACTCACTGTATTTCTTTACTTTTGCTCCGGCCTCTTTCAGCGTGGCTAGTCTAGGAAAATGAGTGAATGACTTGTTCAAAATCTGCCTGGAGAATAAAGCCAGCTTGGATTTGAAGGCTTTCACATTTGTGTACATGTCATGCACAAACTGCTCCTTCCCCTGCAGTTTCACGTTGAGCTCATTCAAGTGTGAAAATACGTCCGTAGCAAATGCAAAGTCACACATCCAGCTCTTGTTGCTCAGCTCAGGAAATTCATCAGTCTTCCCCTGCCACTCCAAAAACACGCCAATCTCCTCTTTGAGCTCCCACACTCGTTGAAACACTTTGCCCAAACTCAACCAGCGGACACGGGAGTGATAAAGCAGGTCCTGGTGATCCACATCAGTTTCCTCCAGGAATGCAATGAACTGACGGTGCTGAAGTCCCCGTGCGCGTATGAAGTTGACGAGTTTCACCACAGGATTCACAACATGATTCAGCTGTAACACCGATTTACATAGAGATTCCTGGTGGATGATGCAGTGGAGGAAAATGACATCCTGGTCAGGGTTTTCATCTTTCACTTTATTCTGGATTCTCCTCAGCAGGCCAACGTTTTTTCCCATTAAATTTGGGGATCCATCTGCGGTGACGTTAACAAGCTTACTCCAGGGAAGCTTCATGTTTTCGATGGCAGCAGACACCCGTTCAAACAAGTCCTCTCCCCGTATTTGTCCTTTCAGAGACTCCATTGTCAAAAACTCCTCCATTATTTCAAAAGTTTCGTTGATTCCTCGGATAAAAATGAGGAGCTGAGCAGTGTCTTTGACATCGTTGCTTTCATCCAGTGCTAAAGAATAAAAAGTGAATGACTTCGCCTTTTTGTTTAATCTGTTGGTGATATCTTCATCTATTAGTTCCACACGGCGAGTCACTGTCCGCCGTGATAAACTGATTTTCTCAAATTTGTCTTTGGTCTCCAGGCACAAAATACCTGCTGTCTCTACCATACATTCTTTTAAAAACTCGCCTTCAGACAGTGGTTTGCTGGCCTTTGCTATTTTGAATGAAAGCATAAAACTGGCCTTGGTACTTGACTTTTGAATGGCAGTTTGACGGTGAAAAAAACTTTGCTGAGCCTTCAAATTAGCTGCCACCTTCTCAGCAGCAGCTTCCCGTTCTTTTGTTGAGAGCTTGCTAGCATAATTAGCGTGCTTTGTGGAAAAGTGATGGCTAATATTATACTCTTTAAAAACTGCCACAGTTTCTTGGCATATCAGGCAAACAGCAGATGATCGGTGTTCAGTGAAAAAATATTTAGTTGTCCACTCCTTATTGAACACTCGACATTCTCTGTCCACTTTCCTTTTCTTGGGTCCGCTCATCTTCATAGAGGGGTGGTGGGTCAAAGGGTAAAGTGCAAACGTGGAGTAATAGGCCTACGCTTCACCTCAACAAAGCCAATATATCTAGAGTGCGCCATCTAGTGAGGAAACATCAGAATTGCAGGGGAAATAAAACATTAACAAGATTAATTTATTAAATTTTTTCAAGTTTGGCGGGCAGAATCAAAATGTTTAACGGGCCGCATGTGGCCCCCGGGCCGTAGTTTGCCCATGCCTGGTGTAGACCCTCAGAAGTTACCCATTTGACTTGTTTATTGCATAGTACTGTCATTAATCTTTAACTACTTGATTTCATCTGATTTTATGCTGAAACCTAGCACTGTGTATTAGCTGCTGAAAAATGCTGACATCTTGTCTGTTTTATTAACTGCTGCATGCTTGTTTATTGTTTTGCTGTACAACCAGAAGGGATAAGCTGTTTATATTGTAGAAATTCTGTATGTAGTATTTGGGTATTGGTATCTGCATTCTCTCTCCCTTCTGCTTATTCCAGCTTGACTAAACACTAGCATCCCTTGACCTTGCTATGTTCTGTATTCTCTCTTCCTTTTGTCTACTCCAAATTTTAGAGTAAATGCTTGCTTCCATTGACCATTATGCTTTTACCTATGTGATTTCTACCCTCCCAGTGCCTACTCAAAGGCCCCTTTCTTCACATCTGTGCTTTAATAACTGTTGCTTTCTTGTTTACTGTTAATGCTGTACAATTAGAAGGCATAATGTGTTTAAATTGTAGAATTTCTGCATGTAGTATTTGGGTACTGGTAACTGCATTCTCTCTTACTTCTGCTTATTCCAGCTTGAATAAATGCTAGTGTCCCTTGACCTTACTATGTTTTGTGTTCTCTTAATTTTGTGTACTCTAAATGTTAGAGTAAATGCATGCTTTCCTTGATCATTCTTCTATTACCTGTGAGTCCCCCCCTGCCAGTACCTACTTAAAGGCCCCTTTTTCCATATCTGTGTTGTAAACTAAGCTACTTTCCTTTCTAGCTCTTCAAGTCTCGCTAGTCTTGTCTTTCCTTTCTACTGCTCCCTGCAAACCTGGGAGTCCTCTCTCCAGGCCTTCTACCCTTTCTCTTTATCTCCCTCCAGCCTGCAACTTTCGTTTTTTTTTTTCTTTCTTTCTTTCTCTGCCTCTGTCAAGCCTTGCCTTCTATTTCACACTTTCTGCTCTCTTCTAGAGAATTATATTTTTACCACCGTAAGCTCACTATCCTATTTTCATTGCATTTCTCTCTTATTTTACAGTAGTCAAGTACACAGAAAAGTGACCTCAACCCCCCCCCCTCCAATATACCTGGCAGACATTCTATCTACCGACCCTGAAAGTGATACAAGAATTGCTCTCTAGCCAAGGATGGGAGGATACAAACAAAAGAGAAACGCCATCACAAGCTTTATGTACATGACGCAATTGCTTCTTCCTCAGCTGGTGGTAAAAGCATTTTGTGGGTTTTTTTTCATATAATCTAGGCTGTGGTGTGCACACATATTTCTTGGCTCTCCAGCCCCCCATCACCACCACCTTTCTTTCACCCCCCACTGAGTATGCATCTCTCTCTCTCTCCCAAGTTTCTGTATCAGTTTGGCACCTAACTCACTTTAGGAAAGTGTGCTAAAGGCTAAGACTTTGCTGCTTGTCTCCTCTCTTTTCTAAACCAAGGATTCACTTCATACATTATCAACATCTGCCTTTACTCACCTAGTCTCCCCACTCTAAACATTGTTCTCACTGATAAACTTAGTGCAAGCATCACTGATATTTTTTTTTGAAGCACAGGGATATTCTGCTCCTGGCTCTGCTCCTTCCATTCACTCTCACTTCGCTCAGGCTCTCTCACTCCCCTACCCCCTTTCCCACCCACCCCCACTTTCTGTACATATATACTCTTACACACCACAACCCATCCTCCTATCCAACCCATCACTCTCTCTAACTAATCTAACACCTGCTTCACTCCTATAACCGCTCCCACCAATCTCTCCTCTTACATTCTCACTCCTCCTCCTTCCCCTCCTCACTAACTCCTTTTCATTTCTGGGCACACCCTCTCTGCTTTCACTACTCTTACTCACTGCATTTTTGACTCATCTACCACTCTTCCCTTTCCCTACCTACTCTCTAGTTATGTGGCCACTCTATCTCTTCACTACCTTTCTCTTCTTCCTCTCTCTAACAACCTCTTACCATTCACCACTCTACTATCAATCCCCCTCACCTACTCTCTCCTATACTCCTAACATGGATACAATTTCTTACCCACAATTAATCTCACCATCTCTCTACTGTATTTCACCATCTGACCTTTTCAAAGTTCCTATTTGTTCCAACTCCTCTCTCTCCTCTGGTCAAAAACCTAGACTTCCTACTACTCTGAACTTAGTCTCTTCTCACATTCTTTGACACTCTTCTTTTGGATATAGACATCTACTCTAATCCAGGGCCTCCCACATCTTCCTTGCGCAATATCACTACTCCTACACCTCCCCCTCACTTACCCCTTCCTACCAGTAATTCCCCTTCCAAATATCTAAAATATCTTCTCTCTAAATATTCTGAGTATTGTAAATAGAGTAATAGACCTGCACTCCTGGGTATCTAACATCTCCTCACATCCTTGCCCTATCAGAAACTTGGCTGAAACCTCACATCCACACACAAGTCTTACCTCCAGATTATAACACCTTTTGCTCAGATAGAACCAATAAACAGGAAGGAGTGGTTGCTATCCTCCACTCTGAGCTACTTAACTTGTCCCCTCTCTCCATCTCTGTTCCCTACTTCTCACCAGCTGAAATACTCAGAAATTGTTACCTCAACCCTCACAAATTTGCCGCATTCTCTATATACATTCCCCTGACAATAATATTCCCACCCTAGAGAACTTCCTGTCATGATTACTTTCTATTTCCCTTATGAAACTATCATACTTGGAGACACTGATACAGACTGGACTAAACTGTCCCCCTCATCCCCTACCCATAGTCTTAACCTTCATGGTTTTCACCAACACATCTCCACCCCTACTAGAATAAACAAAAACTCCTCATACAGACCCATCCTTGACTGGATTCTTACTTCAGTTCTTCGCCTCTATAATAATCCCAGTATACTTCCCAACTCATTGAGTGATCACTCTCCAACTTTCATACACAGATTCACCCAACACTCACCTAAAGACCCTACTTACAGGGTATGCCGAAACCTTACTCACTTCGACCCATACACTTTTATCTCCAAACTATCTGGTATTAATTGGTCCTTCCTCACTTCCTCTCAATGAGGCAGTAAATTCCTTCAATAAGATTTTCCATGACACACACTTGATTCTGTTGCTCTAACCTGAAAAATTAGAATCAAATCCAGCTACGCCCCCTGGCTAACAAAACAAACCTGCTCAATCATGCACAAAAGAGATTCTTCCTGGAAAGCCAGGGTTAAAAACAAGTCCCCTCTCTTACTGCAGACATACAGACAGCTCAGAAATCTGTCTAAAAAACTTGTCAACAAAGACGAGAGAGCTTTTTTCCCTCTAACCAAAGTAGTCCACACAAAAATTCTGGACCACCATCAACAACCTACTCCACCCAGGTAACCCCACTACTCCCAAATCCTTTCCTAACACTGCTTCTGAAACTGCCTCCCTCAACTATTTCATAGAAACTATTCAAAACTTCACACTTGATACACAAAACAGTATGTCTCACTCAACACCTCCACTGCCCCATAACAAAACTCTCCCCATTGCTTTTTCTTTCCAACCAGTCTCAATTACTACAATTAAATCTCTCCTTATACATAATCCCTGCTTACCCTCAGCAAGCCAACTACTCCTTCATTTTGTAAAAATAGCTGCACAATCCATCGCCTACCCTGTCTCTATTCTTATTAACTTTTCCATCTCAGAAGCCTTGGTCCCTGACATTTGGATATCCTTCTATACTATCCTTCACAAAGGTGGCAACTCTACAGATCTTTCTAACTTTAGACCAATTGCTATCCCTATCCAAAATCTTGAAAAAGTGCATCCATGTTCAGCTATTCAAACACCTTCTTGATAAGTCTCCTCACTCCTACACACCATGGCTTTAGGCCCCACCATAGCACTTCTACTAAATTACTGTCAACCCAAATAATATCTGAAGCATATGACAATAACTTCCTCATCTCTAGCCCTTTCCTCGATCTTTCAAAGGCCTTTGATACTGTCTCTCATTCTAAACCTCTAAACTCTCAGGCCTACATCTCTCTACCTCCTCTATCAACCTGTTCTATAGCTATCTCTCTGGCAGGCAGCAATCTGTCCACTGGCAAACTGTCCCGTATCCACTCCTCTTTGTTAATACTGGAGTTCCCCAAGGATCAATTCTGGGCCCCGTCCTTTTTAATAAATACATTCACTAATAAACTTCACACTACTACTAACCTCTTTACACTTCTACAGTATGCTGACAACTGCACCCTCATTACCTCTGCCCACAACATCCCTAATCTACTAGCTCTCACTCAACAAACCTTTTCCTCTCTTCAAAACTTGGCTCTCTAATAACCAGCTCATATTAAATACAAAAAAAAAAAAAAACAAACTCCTCCTCCCTAAAACAGTTACCCTGCACAAAGCCTCTTTCTTAATATCCTCTCTCAACAACACCATTATTAAACCTGAATCCCATACTAAACTATTTGGAGTCATCATTAACAAATTAAAATTTTATATTCATATTGAACAAAGTATAAAACAGACCCACCAGAAACTTGGACTTCTCTTCCCTAATCAACAATTTGTCACTCTCCTCCAAACCCTCCCTCACTCAGGCCCTACTCCTACCCTGTCTTCTTTATGCTGCCCCTGTCCTTACTCGTGTTCAAACATCTATCACTAAACTGGAGCAAACTTATAACAAAACTGCCAATTTGCTGACAGCCTTCCTTACAAATCTCACCACTGTCTTGCCCTTAAGTCACTTCAATGGACAGAATTCTCCAAACAGCTACCTATACCCCAGCTACATATTGCACACACTATTCTATATGAACCCTTATCCTGTCCTTCCATCTCCAGTTTGGTCTCCTTCTATAACCCCCCTCGTCACCTCCGTACTGCTAGTAAACACCATCTTCAGTTATACAAACCCAACAAAAACATTGGTAAGGCCCTTTACAAACGCTCTGTAGCCCATGTTTGGAACTCACTCCCTCTCAACATAAGAAGCATTTAGCATAAATACCTGTTTAAGAAAGCACTTAAACTTTTTCTCCTGAAGACTCCGTCATGCCCTTGTCAAGCCCCCACTTGAACTAGTCTCCTCCCTTCTCATTGTATCTGCTTTTCCCTACCAACTGTTGTCCTCCTTGTACTTGCTCTAGCAAACTGTATTCATACTGTACTCAGTATAATATTCTCTAAACCTTTTAATTGTTATTTGGCCTATTCTGTATACTGTTCTCAACTTTTTGGAAATTGTACATGTTAACTGTTATCTTACCTATGCATTGTACTGCTGTGCACAAATGTTTGACTTGTACTATATTTCTGTAACCCTACTTTAATATTTTGTAAATATCATAATTACTTGTATTATTTCTGGAGCTTTTCTCCTGGGGTCTCAACTGAAAATGTGCCCCTGGCTCAGTTGGACTAACCTGTTGAACAAATGTCAATAAATAAATAATGAGATACAGAAATAAAAAAGAGTTAAAGAATGCAATGTTTTTGTTTGGAGGTTGTTCACAGGAAAATTACCAGTGGGGGCAAATATGCCATACAAAAAACAGGATGGAATATGCAATAAATGTAAATAATTGGAAACTATAGAATGTGTTTTTTTTTAATGTGAGAGAATTCAAAAACTGTGGAAAGAAATATGTAAACATGATTTGATTAAAAGTTATTTAAATTTTGAAATGTTAAATATGGACATGATAGTGTATGGGTTTTATGAGACAAGATCACAGAAAGAAGCTAAGAAAATGAACAGAATCATGTTCTATGCAACATGGACTATATGGAATAAAAGACAATGAAATATGATGCAATGGAAAATGAGCATTGACAAAAATACTGGAAATGTGGTTTTGGTTGCTTAACAAAGTGGGGGGGATACTTAAAATGGAAATATCAATATAATGAATGATAAAATATGCAAATATTGTAAATATGTAATTATATAAATATGTAAAAATATTAATTGTATATATGTATACAAATAAAAAAATATTTTGGAGCTGTTAGATGATGCCAGAGGGCGCCTACAGCAGCAAGGAAGAGGCCTATGGGAAAGAGCAGCATGGAGGAGGAGTGAAAAGCTATGTAGAGTTTGGAGGTGGAAAGGGAGTAGATGTTATAAATGAACAGTGTTTAGATGTCTCCATGGAGAAGGAAGTGAGTGAGTCTATTGATGTGGAGCAGATAACAGAGCAGGTATCAGAAGGGCTTGCAGATGATCTTTTGTTAAAAATAACTGAGCCGGATGATCCAGGTGACAGTTCTCCCATTTCATGGAGTGAGATGGCAGATAACTTTTTCAGAAGTGTTAAGGGTGGCAAGGTGGAAAAGGAACCAGGTGGTAGGGCAGCAGAGAATGCAGCAGTTAAACCGTATGCAGTAGTGACAGAAAGTAAAAGATGAAAGCAACAAACTCAGAAGTTGTCTGGTTCTGTGGCAGCAGATAATGCAATAACAAACTTATGCAGATGTGACAGCAGGCAAAAAGGGAGAGCAACAACAAACTGTAAGTAAAGCTGTTTTAAAAAGAAAAGGCCAACTGTGAAAATAACAAAAATGACACTGTAATAGATATTATGTATGAGGAAAATGCTGAAACTGTTCTGGTTTTAAAGCGCAAGAAATTCAGTGTTTTATACATATTGGGACAAAGACTATTTTTGACTTAACATTTGAAAGTTATGGACTTTAGCTGAAATTTCTGAAACTGTGTAACAGGACATTTATCCATGCATCAATTATTTGTTTTCTGTAATAAATATAAAAAAGGTTACGTTGTAGTTTAGGACTGATGAACTTGAAGACTATGATAAAAATGTATGCAGGGTCCATGTGAAACTGTTTGTAATACTGTGAAACTTGGAGATAAGAGAAATTTATGTAATGGAAGGGTGGAAGATGACAAGCATTTCACCATGTTTTTCTTTCACATTTCAAAACAGCTTTCAAGTGTTTTTTGTGGCTGATCATAGAGGGACATTAAGATATGCTGGCCAACCTAAATCATGTTTCTTTTGTGGGGACTAGGTACAATGTAACTAATGTGGGAAGAAGGCCATACAGCAAGATGTGTGCCTGAATGCAGGCTGTGTAAAAAGGGAGACTTTTTTGGATAGATTATCAAGATCAAGCAGTAAATAATGAAAAAGAAGAGGGAAGGGAAGAAAACATAAATGAGGAAGGCAAGAAGAAGCTGATTGAGAAGGGTGACCTAGGTGAAGAAGAAAAATATGGAGGCTGAAAAATGAGTAGAGAGAGTGCATGCAAGAAGAAAGGTCAGGAGAAGAGAAGTTCTAGCCATTCAAAAATCTGATTCTGGTAATAAAGGATTATTTGTACATGAACCCAGGAAAATATTCAGGTTGGGAAAGGGCAAAAATAAAACGAATATTTAAAAATGTTTCCCCAAAAATTAAAAATAAGGAAACACAACTTTTGAATACTTTCAGTAAATGTGAACAGTATTAACATTGTAAGAAGGATGGGGATACTAGAATGGAGTGCTAAATGTGAAGTGGATGCTGTTCTGTTAGAGGATTAAGAGTCCTGACAAGTGAAGAAAGACTGCAAACATCAAAAGTGTGGGGTGGAAATATAATATGGAACTTAGGAAGTGAACGTTGGTCTGGAGTGGATGTGTTGTGCAAAAAACCTGTGAAAATACTAAATGTAACAGTAAGGATAAAAAGGTTAACTGCTGTGGATGTGAGGTGGAGTGAGCATGTTTACAGAATTATATGTATATATAACTAGCAAGGAAAGAATCTGTTTCATTAATTATTTCACCATTCGGTGATTAACATGAAGCTTATAATTGCAGGGGACTTTATGATTTATGAGGAAAATGTAAAAATGGGAAAGATGTAAAAAAAAAAAAATACAGGGCATGATAAAATGTGAAACTGTGTGTAAGAAAAGCCAATGGACTTCAAGATGGGGACACATGGATCTGAAATTTAATATTCTGTATTATTGGAAGGTTTGGGGGAGCAGATGGTGATACCATTGTGAGAGGTTTTTCAAATCATTTAGCAATATTGATGAAGGTGATGGAAGAAAGGTAGTATATTAATATAGGAAAGGGAATGAAAAGAATAATTGAAAGATTATGGGATGAAACTAGAGAGTGTGAAATATTGTATTTATGGAAGAATCATAACAATAGAGTATAAAAAGTTTTTTTTTCAATAGCAGGATGAGATGAGCAAGGGAAACAAGTAAAGTGTGGGGAAAGTGTATAGAAATGTATTGGAGAATTTAGAGAATAATACAAGAGAGTATTATGATATGGGAAAATAAATGTATTAAGGAAATTGAGAAAAAATTAAGGCATTACTGTTTAGACAGGAATATTCTTTACAAGGGAGAAGGGAGGAGATACTCATATATATGTAAAATAGTAAAGGAGGATATTAGTTTAATGAAGATATTTGCAAATTACCCCTTAAAGACTTCTGAATGCCCATGATGTTTTACTTTCCAATTTTAATTCTTTTAGGTATATTCAGGTCAATAAAGCGAAACTGCACTAGTTGTAGCCATGCATGTTTTGGCCTTTTATGACCTCATCAGTGCAGAATAAGTGGATTGTTTGATCTTGTCAGTATAGCATGACTGGATATTTTGGATTTGTATATGTCCGTGGGCTTCTACTATAGGGTTTTTTCTGTGCAACCTTTTTACCTTTTGGGTTGGCTGTGGTTTGAAGGCATTTGCATATACCATGTCTCTACTACAGGAGGTTTAAGATATTACATGGTGCAGACTAGGCTGGGTCGGTTTTGCGTGTTTTACTAAATGATTTGTCTCTAACATTTTTACTTATTGTGATGGATGTTTGGGATATTTGCAGGCCCCTATATTTGCAGGGATATGAGGCTTGATTTCAAGCTTTGTGTTCCTAAAGTTTAGGCAAACAATCCACTTATGCTGTACTGATGAGGTCATAAAAAGGCAAAAATGTGCATGTCTACAGCTAATTTGGTTTGGCTTTTATTGTACTGAATGTACCTATAAAGACTTAAGTCATTCAAAGCATTCAAAAAACATGGGGCTCAAAATCTACTATGTCCTTAAGAGGCCACTTGTATACACCCTAGTGCCTTTACTACTGAAGGTTTATTGTATTACACAGTGAAGTCTCTAGTCTGACTGGAACTTTCATGTAATTTTTTACACATTTAGTTATGCTAGATATTAGAATTTCACATTTCATATTTGTCCAAAAATCTATGTTGATACAAAGCGTGTGCTCAAGCAGAGCTATCAGCTGTCCATGATATTGTAGAATGTTCCTGATTTTGCTTTCAATAATTGACATGCTCTTCATAAATGTTTTGAGTTTCTGGTAAATCACTTGAGGATTAGTATCAGTCAATAATACCAGACATTAAAGTTTGCTACTTATCCTTCAGAAAAAGAAAGTTGATGCAAAACCTGCTTGTCTACTAATTTTCTAGGTTAGAGTAACAGTTAAAAAACTGTCCCCTACTTTGGGCTTTTGTTCCCCTCAGTAGTATTTTTAGCTTTTTTTTCCCCTGATTCTTATAAAACAAGTTGAGATGTATGCTTTCAGCTGTCCCACATTTACCCTATTTTTGGCCTACACATCATAAAAGATGTAGTTTCTGGAACATCAGTGAATGTTGGAATCTGAAAAGTAATAGACATTAGAGTTTCTGACTTAATATTCATCAGAAAATGCATGCTGAAGCAAAAAAAGGGGTCCAAATGGAGAGATGAAAGGTCAGCAGGCAAAGGAGAGTAGTAATGCTGAAATTAAATTCATCCTTAAGTCTTGGCGAGTACCTTAACGAGGGGGACCCTGTTTTCTTCAAAATCTCACCAAGACAAATAGCATATATCAAGGACAGAAGTAGGTCAAAAATTTAAAAAGATAGCTGGGTGCACAAGACCCAGGATAAAAAGTGCCTATCCTGGTAGGTGCACTGGTGCCAGGACTGGAAAAAATGACAGTGAAGAATCCTCAAAATAAGGAAACATTCCTACAATGGGGTCAGGCCCAGTGGGAGGATGGCCCCCTGTTGTAGAAGGAAGTAGCAGTCCACAAAAACTGATAGGCCAAAGAAGAGCCATAAAGATGACAGAGTGGACTATTGAAGATAAGAAAGAAATTATGTATTGTTACCATTATGTAAAAAGCTCAATTTCCAGACACAAGATATACAAAAGGATTGAGAGAAATTAGAGGAAAGAAAAATACTTCCACAAGAAAAACTGTCAGAAGCTTCAAATAAAAATATGTGGTAATTAATGCAACAGATTTTTGAAAAACAATATATACACCAAGACAATTTGAATTGTTTGGAAAAAGAAGCATCTGAGGAAGTGTGAAAATATAAACGACAAAACCTAGATTTTTTGAAAAGTATAAAAAAAGAAATATGGACATGGGAAACCGAGATTTGATATGGTGCAATATTTATGCAAAGGTGAAAGCCAGATTAATCAACATAAAAAAGGCAGCCTCAAAGATATTCGAAGAGAAATATAGGCAAAGGCATCCAGACATTGAAAATTTTACAATAAAATAATATCACAATCACAGACAGGGAATGTAGAAAAGCATATTAGTAAAGTAGAAGTTAAAATAGAAGTTATGGAGTGCCTGTGAAGTGAAGGATTTGATGTAGAAGGTCTAACACAGGTTACATCACAGCAGGATGGAGTGAGTCCCCAAAGTAAGGAGAAACAGGAAGATCAGGGGACATCTGAAGAAAAAATATGGATATGGGAAAGAGAGTTAATATGCTGTAATATCTATGCAAAGGAGAAAGCAAAACTAATCAATACAAAAAGAGCAGCACCAAACATATTTGAAGAGATATACAGGCAAAGGAATCCAGACATGGAAAAGTTTACAATACAAAAAATAAGACAAACAGGAAAAGTAGAAAAGGAGATCAGTAATGGAGGAGATGGAGAGACAGAGGTTATGGAGTACTTCCAAAGTGAAGGATTCAATGTAGAAAATCTAATTCAGAAAGCGCCAGAAAAGGATAAAGCAATGGAACTCCAAATTAACAGGAAACCACTAGAACAGGAAGCAACTAGTCAGGTGCCACATGAAGATATTTTGGAGCCTTCCACAGGAAACGAGCATAAACATTCACTTGAAGCTGGATGACAAGAGAAGAAACAGGAAACTGTGGAAACTCTGACAGTTCATGTTGAGGAGTGACAGGCCAGTGAGTTCTTGTATGACATTGCAATGGATGAAACAGGATGAAATTGAAGAGAATGTGCCACAGGAAGATACAGTAGAACTTTCTATAGAATGCCCGCAGGAAATGGAAACAAAGAAATGTGCCCTCAGTTTAGAAGAAAATGAGCTAAGAGAAGAGATGCTTGATTTAATATAGACCTATTAAGATCAAGTGAAAGAAACAGACTGTAGAAGGTCAATAAAACCCAAAAAGTCAAAAGTTTGATTAAACAAATGAACACAATAATTAGGCCTGTCCATCGAGATCCATGCGATATAACAGAAGTAAACAGGATATATTACTGTGCAGCTAAATTTAATTAATAAAATTCTACCACAAGAACACATGGTAGTGAGGTAGAGAAAGGGGAGAAATCAAATACCATTATGGAAGTATCAAAAAAAGAGAACTGTAAAGCAAGTAAAGAAGTGTCACTGTTAGAGTATAAAAGAGGGAAAGAATCAAAGAGAATACTTAGAAAGATAGACGTGATAAAAGCAATGTACAGTATTAGAATAGATCAGGATCCATTATGCACTTTTGTAAATAAACTAAAAATCTCAGCACAGGTGGAAAAACCTAGAAGACACTCAGATAAATATAAAAGAAAAGTACAAAATAAGCAATTTATCGATGACCAAAAAAAGTTTTATAGAGAAATGGGAAACAATGAATTGAAAAACCACAAAAAAAGAAGAAATTGAGAAATTTTGGAAAAGTATCTATGAAGATCCAGTGGAATATAACAACGATGCTAAATGGATAGAAGTAAAAGAAAGAATAAGAAGTTTAAAGGTACAGGATATGAAATGGGATGAAGTAACGACCAGAGAGATTGAAACAAAGTTAAGGAAAGCCTCATATTGGAAAACCCCATGCCCATTTGCAGTACCTAACTTCTGGTTAACCATATTAACATCTCTGCATGAAGATTAGCCATGAGTAAGAACTATTTATATGCACACCCCAAACAGACACCAACCTGGCTAACAGGAAAAGCAATGCTCCTACTAAACAGTGAACCTGCAAGCTATCCTAAAACTTAGACCAGTAACTTGCCTTCTGACGAAGTATAAACTATACACTGGAATTGATGCTGACGGTCTATAGTCATTTAGAAGAAAACTCAATTATGGCAAAAGAACAAAAGGGCAATAAAAGAAAGTCATATGGAACAAAGGATAATTTGCTGTTAAAGCCATAGTTGAGAACTGTAAAAAGGGGAAGAATTTAAGAATGGCATGGATTGACTACAAAAAAGTGTTTGATAATATCCCACATTCATGGATAGGAGTGCTTAAAAATGTATACGATACACCCTACACTGATCAACTACATTACAGTGACCATAAAACAATGGCAGACCACTTTGCAATTAAGCCATAATAAAGGACTAATTATTCCAGGGATAAAAATTCAAAGGGGGATATTCCAGGGTGACTGTCACCGCTGCTATTCTGCCTTGCCCTTAACCCATGCTGTCTACTTAGGCTTAGGCCATGGCTATAATTTGGCTCCTAGAAAACAACAAAGTATAAAGACTTCTCATCTTCCCTTTGTCGAGGATTTGAAACTGTATAGCTCATCAGGTGAGGAACTGAAAGTACAACTGCAAGTTGTCAAAACTTTCAGATATAAGAATGTCATTTGGTCTTGATAAATGTGCAAAAGCAACCTTTGCAGCAGGAAAACTGCAGCACCAAGAAAACAGTCATTTGGGACAATAATATGATATAAAAGAACTTGAGCAACAGGGAATTGATGAAGGTGCAACAATAAAACATGAACAAATTCAAATAAAACTTAGTAAAGAGTACTTAGAAAACTTAAACTAATCCCAAAAACAATGCTGACATCTAGGAACAAAATCCAAGCTATAAATTAATTTGCTCTTCCTGTCCTAACATACAGCTTTGGAGTGACTGACTGGCCCCAAAACACATTGGACAGATTAGACAAAAAAACAAGAAGGATGCTTTATGCTCACCAAATGATTTATAAAAAAATCAGTGCATACCTAGATTATATATTCCCCATTCCGAAGAAGGGATGGGCCTCCTTGAAATTGATTACATGTACAGATCTGCAATCATGGGACTCCACACATCTATTGACCTCACAAGAACCAAATGCAATGAAAGTTTTGAAACATGAGGAGAATAAATCTAAGATGACTTCCCTGCTTATGCTAGCAGAAGCATACTGCCATTAAGCCGGAATGGAAATCAAAGCACAAGTGGATAAAAAACAGGCAGCAACTGAATGTGCCAAAAAACAAAAGAAAGAATATATGGTGAAGGACCAGATGAGAAGGCAAGAAATGTGGAAATGTGGAAAATGCATAAATATAGTTGCAAGTATAGAATACTTCTGGAAGAACCTTATGTTGATCAGGAATGAATGCAGGAATGGTTAAGGAGAGGTGAATTCAAACCGATAGATGAAAGGTTAATATCGCCAGCACAAGATCGTGGGCTTACGTACATGTTGGTTTACAAAGTCCATTGAACATGTGGAAGAAACAGAATTGGAAAGAGTTGCATACCTTGTTGCAGGTTGCAACATACTAATGGCAGGAGGACTGTATACTGAAAGGCATAATAATGTGACTGTTGCACTGGGGATTGCGCAAACATTATGGTACTGAAGTGGCTGAAAAACACTGGAAACATGAGCCACAAAGCATCACAGAAAATGAAGTTTACATGACATGAAATTCCACATATCCATTGCCAACAGTTCTAAAGATAGATGCTAAAAAAACAGATACAGTCATCCAAGAAAAGAAGACAAAAGTAGCATTGATCACTGAAATCACCACACCAAGTGGCTACAGTGTCCTGTGTACACAGTCATAAAATATCAGGATTTGCAAGTAGGAATGAGAGCAATGTGGAAGAAAGATACCCAGACAGTTCCAATAGTAGTAGGAGCAACAGGTCTTATAAAGAGTCTACACTCCTATTTAGATTTGTTAACAATACATATAACTTTGTGAGAATTGCAGTAGGAGTCATTACTGGGCACATTGCGGGTGCTACCAAGAGCAATTTTGGCTGATAGAGTGAAACAATACTAATTTCATGAACTTTAATCGTACTTTGACTTAGGAATGGGGTTCATTCCCATCATGGTATTAGAAACCCAAAAGATTTGGAGAAATTAAAAAAGCAAAAACATTTTATTTAACATGCAAAACTGAAAACCTAACATTACTGTGTGGCCCTTATTTATTCATTCATCCATTTATAATAACAGTCTGTTATTTGAGATCTACACAAAGTAGCTATAACTGCTGGAGCTGTCTGCAGAAGAAATGAGCAACTGTCTGCTGTTTGCGTATTCTGGTTTTGCCGATTTAATGTGATTTGTGTATAGCAACTGTGAAGAGCAAAGATGAAATGCATTATGTAGATGTGTGTCTATTGTTTGTGTGGAACAACAACTGCAAAATGCATTACTTGTCCATAATTTTTTATTACAATCATCTGCCTGAAATTTACTGATAAGTGGCTACAATGGCTGGGCAGAGGTGGGGAGGTATCTGGATAGGAAAATAACTATCTTATCATTTGTTCAGTTTAAGTACTCACTAATCTGGCTTTGGCATATTTGACAAATGGGTATTTATGTGAAATAAAAGGAATACTGTAGGAAACTAACAGTAAGTATATTACTGTGCCTGTTGTTATTGTTTTTAACCATGGTTGAACATCCGCTGTGTGTCATTAAAGTGCCGTTAATTGATGAATAATGAGGTCATCTCTGGGTAAAAGTGACTTAGCACTGCTTTTGTTTGATCCCTGTTAAATGGCAGTCACTGATCTGTACAATGCACTGTATTTAATAAAGTCAGTATAAGCCCAGTATTGTATGCTTTTTTATGTTGGGGTTGCAGTTTATTTAAAAGCAACACTTTAGCCATAATTTCCATCACCTTACCTCGCAGTCATTAGTGCTGTACATGATACATGCTTACTTTAGTGATCTAGCTTGAGCAGCATGTGTATGGCTGATGGCAAATGTTCATTGCCATAACGGCTATCTGGTATTGCCCTCTTATAAGGTTTGCCATGTGAAGCTCACAGTTCATCTGTTACCCAGTTAAAGCACAACCTAGACCACTGGATAGGAATAGGAAATTTAAACTGGCCCTGGCATCCATGTCCCTTATGGACAGAGTGTATAAATGCTTGGCTCTCAATGTCCTATTTGGATCTGGGATATCATCATTCTTTTGGGAAAACTTAGCTGGGCTTAGAAAGGCCCAGGTCATTAGCCTAGTAACAGTCTATGAAAGTTCCCATTAGAAGCAGCTTCTCACTGAGATGATCATCTTCCCATTTCTATCCTAATAAACAGATCCATCCAAGAATCCTATGTACCATCTGTCTGGCACCATGCGTATATCATCCCACTCCACAAGGGAGGCAAAAACAGACACCTCCAACTTCAGGTCTATTGCCATCCTTTCCCTAATTTCTAAAATACTAGAAAAAGCTGTCCATTCACAATTGATGCCATACCAGTCTCATCATCCCCAATCAACATGGCTTCTGCCCTGGACACAGTACCATGACTGCCCTCTTTTTCTTTCTCAAAACCACTAACCAAGCACGCAACTCTGGCAAACTCGTATCTACCCTTTTTCTAGATCTATTGAAAGCTTTTGACACCATCTCCCACCCCTTACTACTCCAATCTCAACTCTCCTCCCTCCACCATAGCCTGATTCTACCTACCTCTCTGATTGTCAACAAGCTGTACAATGGAAATCCTCAACCTCTCCCTTCCTACCTACCCCCACCTGGGTACCCCAAGGTTGTGTTCTAGGTTCTCTACTCTTCAGTATATTTATCAACAACTTCCACCACACCATCCCGGAGTCCTCACTCATCCAGTACACAGACACTTCAACAATTATCTGTTCAACTTACTCCCCCTCTGACCTACTCTTAAAAACCCAATCAGCCTTCTCTAAAACAGAAACCTGGATGCAAAGCAATAACTTCGCCCAAAACACTAATAAAACTAAATTGATGATTTTTACTCCTCCTAGAAACTCCACTAGTGACAAAAACACATTCTCCATACTCAGCCAGAATAACATCCTCCTAGAACTTGTATCCAATACCAAACTGCTCCGCATCACCATTGATGAAAAACTAAAGTTTGACAACCATATCCAATCCTCCATTAAAAAAAACCACCAAAAACTAGGACTCCTGTACAGAAACAACCACTACCTCAGCCCCTCCACCAGACAAATCTTAGCCTCCTCCTACCTCCTCCCCTCTTATGTATGGTGCTCCTCTGTTACACTCATTAACCCCAAGTACCTTCCCAGGGCGCCTTGGTGCGTACATTCAAACGCTGTATGCTGTTCCACCAGAGTGCCTGCTACAAGTGCTGGTAACTTTGCAGTCAAGTTTTAGCTCCACTGTTAAAAATTAAATTTGTCAGGTACCTTCTCAACTTAGTTTTCAGTGTGGAGTAACATCAGGTTCATGTTTAAGTTTTATGAGAAAATATTTGTGGTGCGGTTGTCAGTATCTGGTGGCGTGAGTCATGCATTTAATTTTCACATTTCTGTTGTTGGCCGGTTAGTTAAACATTAGTTACTTAGTAAAATGTTTTGTTTGTGACTTGTGGTAGCGTTCACCGTTCTTGGATTTTTTTTATTCTGGCTGTTTTCCATTACAGGAAAGTGAAGCTTCTGTCATTGTTCTTTTTAAGATGTTTTCCCAGCTCTTATAGAACTGCATGTGGTGTTGTGTACTAGCAATATTTCAAGTAGTTATCTTCAGTGGGAGGAGTACGGTGTTTCAAAACCCTTGTCTTTCACTGCTTTGTGTTTTTTTGTCTGGCTGAGACTTCATTTATTGTCTTGTGCTTACTTACTGTACTCTCTGGCTCCAGAATCGAATAATTAGAAAACATTTTTGATATGAAAAATATCACTTCTTCCTTCCCTTGTTTCCCTTTGGTACAGCCTCCTTTGCATTATTAGAAATATGTTGTTCGTAAAACAGGCTCACGGAAACTAAATTTTTCAAGTGTAGCTCAAGTTCTAAACTCTTATGGTTTATTCAAACCAAAATGACAACTGAATAGAATAAAACTAAGTGATTCACGCAACATTAACGAGGTGGCAGCTTATTGTTTTTACTGATATGCCCTTGCTGTCCTGAATTACGACTATAAATGAGGTTTTATGGGGTTGTCATGCCCAAGATTGATTACATACTGTGAATATGTACTCTCGAATGAAATTTCATGTTATGTCTGTAACTACCGTAGTACTTTCCTGCACAGTGAGTTGTTAAATGTGTTATGGTCCAAAACAACCAATTACTACGGCTTGCACCTGTCATCACTGGGCTTCCGGATATTGGCTAAGGCTCTTGCTACCCTCATAGTGCCTTTTTTAGGCAAGGCTCAAAAGACAAACCCACCTCCTTAGAAAACAAAAATGGAAAAAAATTAAGGGTAATGCTGCTCAACGCCAGAAGTCTAAATCTCAAGATGCAGGCTCTCGAAGCACTCCTCAGTATGGAGAACATCGATGTCTGCGCAGTAACTGAAACCTGGTTCAAGGCTCCTGCGAGCACCCCAGCGCTACCAGGCTATACCTCGTCTCATGCTTTTCGGCCCCAAAACTCGGGCCAAATCAAAAAGGGAGGGGAAGTGTCCATATTCATCAAGGACACCCACACCTCCAGGTTAGTGGCAACACATGAAGCATCAGAGACCATCCAGGTGCAACTAACCGTAGGCAAAACTGCTATACAACTGTTATATGTTGTACAAATGTTACAGACCACCCTCCCAATCTCAGGAACCCCATTCAGCCTTCCTGAACACATTGGAGGATATGAATGTCTCACCAAACACCATCATATTGGGAGACTTCAACTACCCTAACATAGACTGGGTGCATTATTCTAGCCCAAACACCCTAGCCCAAAGGTTCCTGGAATTCATAAATTCAAATGCAATGGAACAGCTAGTCACCTCTCCCACAAGGAGAGATAATATACTAGACCTGATCATCACAAACATGGGGACAAAGTGCTCCACACCGGAAGTATACCCCTCACTAGTGAGATCTGACCACAAACTAATCACCCTGGATATACATATCCCACCTCCACCCCCAACACAAAAGACTACAGTGAAAAACTTCTCAAAAGCTGACTTTACACTTCTTAAAACTGAGATGGTATCCTTTAAGCCCACTGGGCCAGTGGAAACCACATCCCACAATGCAGAATCCTTCACAAATGCTTTATACGGACATCTCCAAGAATGCATGGATCATGCAATCCCAAATAAAACCAAGACCCTCTCCACCAAGGGCAGGCATCCTCTCTGGTGGACCCCAGCCATAAACAAATTGTATAACAAAAGAAGGAAGCTACTGCATGACAGAGCAAAATCCCATAAAGAGAAGGCATCTCTGATCAGCACTAGTAGAAAGCTACGTTCTCTCATAAAAACATCCAAGGCCAAATTTGAGAGAAAAATCGCTATGGACACTAAAGATAACCACAAGGCCTTCTTCTGCTATGTTAGAAACCTGGGTGGAAACCCTCAGATATGTTGAGTTAGTTCACAATGACAAAAAATACACTGAACCCACAGATATTGCCAACATTCTGGCAGACAGGTTCAGTGCAAATTTCTCCCCTCCCTCAGCCCCAAAATAAGAAATACTTATCCCAGCTGAATGTAACCTCCCTGTCATCTCAGATGTCCAGGTGAGAACTGCCCTCAGCAAAGCTAAAAACACAGCATCAATGGGACCTGACGGTATCCCGGGTTGCGTGCTACGTGAACTCCAAGAGGAGCTAAACCCGCACATAAAAATGCTATTTAACCTTAGCCTTACTACAGGATATGTACCTGAACACTGGCGTACAGCATCAGTAGTCCCACTCCACAAAGGAGGCACCTCTACAGACCCTGGTAACTACCACCCCATAAGCTTAATCAGCCTGGTCTGCAAAGCTATGGAAAGAATCATTATGGAACTCATAAACAGAGACATTGGGGACTTACAGACACTTGATCCCACCCAGTTCAGCTTTGTAAAGGGCAGATCCTGCCTTTTGAACCTGGATGACTTTTTCAAAACAGTCACTAGAGCCATTGACGAGGGCAAAGCAGTCCATACAGCCTACCTGGACTTGGCTAAAGCTTTCGACACAATACCCCACTCTGGCATCATAGACAAGCTCAACAGCTTAAATGTAAATCCATATGTCACAAGATGGGTTGCAAACTGGCTAAAGGATAGAACCCATAAAGTCAAAATCGCTGGAGCCATGTCAGACTCAAAGCCAGTCACAAGTGGTGTCCCACAGGGCTCTGTCCTGGGACCCCTCTTGTTCGGCATTTATTTCTCAGATGTGAAAGCAAACATGGGAGGGTTGTGGCTGACAAAGTTCGCAGATGACTGCAAACTAGGCGCCATAGTTGATACACCAGCTGACACATACATCCTACAGAAAGGCCTCACTGATACAGACAACTGGTGCCGGAGTCATGGCCTTAAACTAAATGCCAAAAAATGTATAGTCATCCCCTTTGGGAAAAACAAAGTACCCACAAATTATCACATAGACAGTAACCCACTGAGTATGGAAAAAGTAATCAGAGACCTGGGGACCCAAGTCGATAGTGACCTCTCATTTGACACCCACGTTGCCAAAGTGGTTAGAAAGACTTTCTACTTTGCCCACCTTATCATGAAGGGATTCACATCCAGATCAAAGGAGGTCATTGTACAAGGCCATGTCCCTTATCAGGCCCATGATTGAGTATAATGCCCCATTTGGTATGTACCTCACCCGGCACTTGCAACAGCTAGAGAGACCCCAAAAGTACCTCACCAAGAGGATCAAGGGTCTCCAACATATGTCATATGCTGCCAGACTAAAGAAACTCCAGCTCTATTCAGTAGCATACAGCCTACTCAGAGGTGATCTGTGTCTGACGTACAAGGCCATGTCCAATCAGGAATTGATGGACATGCTCCACCTCAAAAAATCCAAATCCATCAGAACCACGAGAGCTAAAAATTTAAACCTCAGCACAAATATGAATAGGACATGCTGGAGGGACAGATTCATAACTCAGAGGCTTCCCATACTCTGGAACAGAATCCCAGTTCATGTTAGGCAGAGCCCCTCACTGACTCTCTTCAAGAGAAATCTTGACGAGTGGATGGGAGATCGTAGGTTTACCCCAGGTGTCATTTCTGTGTCACTACTAGACAGAGGCACAGTAAACTAATTCTATTATGTAAGGGGGTCTTCACTGTGTCACTACTAGACAGAGGCACAGTATTCTAAATGTATTCTGTACACTTTTGTACCATTACATGGGGTGGCGAAAGCCACATCACTATGGCTAGGCTTATAAATGCCCCAGGGCAGATAGCCTAGTACTAAACTATGAAACAGCTGTGAGCTGTTGATTATAATAGTTTCTGGACGGTGCTAAGTTGTCTTTTTAAAGAAGTTGTAATTACTCTTTCTAAATAATTAAATTATAATAATGAGTTGCACACATCTCTAATGGTCTCAGTGTGAGAATTAGATGAGCCAGTGAGACCAGTGCAGCTTTCAGATGGTACTACTTTCACACAGGCTTTTGCTTCTCATGGTTGGCGCAGGCTCATTGGTGGGCATTATAGTCCGCAAGCATGATGATTGTTGATAAGGTATAGGACACTGTATTAGTCTTTGTGGATTTTGAGAAGTTAGTTGCATTTTAGGTTCATGTTTCAGACTAATGCTCAGCTGAATTCAGCATCTGTTTTTTTCTTCCAGATGTGTGTGCCCAAAAGCTACTGCATCTGAGAGAACTGTTAGCATCTTGCACAGGCTCCGAAATAAAGCCAAATTTGTAACACTGTCTACAGATCGTGGACACGTTTATATATTTTATTAACTGCGCACCCACTTAAAGGAAAACGCCTTAAATTCCAAAATTATTTTAATCCTATGTTGAAGTTGTGTACAGTACTTTGCATCAAGATCAGTATGTTTTCTGTTCCATTAAACTACGTCTTGCTCCTTGGCAAGTTAGCTATTGCGACCTGCCATATTCATGTAAGTGTGCAGTGTGTTCCTCGTTGTAAAAATAGAAGTTCATGGTCCTCTACAATAGGTTCATAGGTTCATACTAGGCTATCTGCCCGAGGGCATTTAGCCCCCTAGCTTTTTGTTGCCTACATACCCTTTACCCCTTTAGTATACCTATTATATTATTTTTTGCCTCTGTCTCTGTCAGTGACACTGAGGTAATCCCTGGGGTATATAACATAATGATAATAAAAAGGCAATACCTTTTGCATAGTGATACAGACATACAGTTGTATCGTAAGAGTAAAGCATCACATTTTTAGCAGCACAAGAAAAGTTGTGATAGTTTGAAGAAGATAATTAGAAAAAATATAACATGGTTATTAAAAAGGAAAGAAGAGGTACACATGAAGAATGACAGAGATGTAGAACAGGGAAGGAGATGAAAATTGTAGAGATTAAGGAGAGAAAAAGAACCTAGAGGTAGGGAAAAGAAGAAAAAGGAATGGGGGCAAGGGGTAGAGTAAGGCAAAGTAAGGATGTTATGTCATTATGGGCAGGGAATGTTAGTTATTAAAAAGACACTTTTACCAGCCATGTGTGACAAGTAGTAATAATGTAATGATAAAATGGAAAGGCTATGAGACTGACAGAAACAAGGGTTTTATGTGGGAAGTACCATTTGAGAAGTTGTGAAGGGAGAAAAACATATGGTTGGCATATTGGTTAAGGTGTTTACCTTGTAGGCACAAGGTACAGGGATTGATTCTCACATGGGGTAATTGGCTAGGCTGAAAATGACCCACAAGGGTAGTTAAATTAGTACTGATCTATGAACCTATGAAAAATGTGTGTGCTTTATTCCTAAGTCCAGTTTTTGTCCAGTATGGTACTTTATGGTGTGAAAATTTATTTTCAAAATACGTGCACTTTATTTATAGCTATAAAAATCCTAACACAGTTTGGTGATGTATCTGTTATATTGTATTGCTATATATGTATTTTAACATTGAATTTGCATTCTGTTTATGGCTGATAAAGAATGTTAGATGGGAGTAGTTTGTCCATTTCTTCACTTTTCTTGAGATTTCAGGTCTTGCTCTTAAAGCTGCTGAATGTGTTAGTCGTAATATTGGCAAAATTTTTAGTATTGATGTCAGTTGATTTATGGATGTTTTCTTGCTTATTGTTTCGGATGAGGCAAGTTTGAAGAATTTGCCTCCCAAATTGTGGGAGGTTAGGCTTTTACTAAAAAGATGCATTCTTGTATTTCCTTTGTCTTGGCTGTAATGAACCCCCTGCAAACACACACCACACTCTCGTCTCATACGTTTTAACGTCAGGAGTTCATATAGACTATTCTTGAGTATAGATATGTAGCAGACTGACTTTGTGAAGGTACTTAGGTTCATAGGTAGGTACTAGGCTATCTGCCCAAAGGCATTTATAAGCCTAGCTGTGTTGGCTTTCACCGCCCCCTTAGATTAGTTCCCTGTGCCTCTGTCCAGCAGAGCCATTGAAGTGATTCCTGGGGTAAACTTTCTGTTTCGCATCCACTCGTCAAGGTTTCTCCTGAAGAGGATTAGTGAGGAGCTCTGCCTAATGTAGATTGGAATCTTGTTCCAGAGCATGAGAAGTCTCTGGGACAGGACTCTGTCCCTCCAGCACATCCTATTTATTGTTGTGCTGAAGTATAGATCCCTAGAGCATGTGGCTCGAGGGGATATGGTTTTCTTTATGTGGAGCATGTCCATCAATTCTGGGTTGGACATGGCCTTGCATGTCAGGCAGATATCACCTCTGAGTAGGCGGTATGCAACTCAGTACAGCTGGAGTTTCTTCAGTCAAGCTGCATAGGGCATCTGAGGCCAGTGATCATCTTGGTGAGGTACTTCTCTGGTCTTTCCAGCTGTTGCAGGTGTCTTGTAAGGTACATCCCGAATGGGGCATTGTACTCTATGATGGGTCTGATGAGTGATGTGTAGAGGGGCACAATGACCTCTTTTGATCTGGATGCAAACCCTTTTGTGATTAGGTGGGCCACACAGAAGAATTTTCTAACCACTTTGGCAAATGTGATTATCAAAGGAGAGGTTACTATCTACTTGGGTCCCCAGATCCCTTATTACGTCCCCTGTATTTAGGGGGCTACCACCTATGTGGTAGTTTGTAACGTACTTTGTTTTTTCCAAAGGGGATGACTATGCACTTTTTGGCATTTAGCTTGAGGCCATGGTTTTGACACCAGGTATCTGTCTAAGTGAGACCCTTTTGGAAGATGTCTGTGCCAGCTAGAGAGTCAATTATATCTCCTAGTTTGCAGTCCTCTGTGAACTTGGTCAGCCATAGTCCTCCTGTGCTTGCCTGTACCTCTGAGAAGTATACGCCGAACAGGAGGGGTCCTAGGACTGAGCCTTGGGGAATGCCACTTGTAACTGGTTTAGAGTCAGACCTAGCTACCGCAACTCTTATCATGTGGGTTCTGTCTGTGAGCCAGGTGGCAACCCATCTTGTGACGTAGGGGGTTATGTTCAGGCTGGTGAGCTTGTCTATAATATCGGAATGGTGTTGAAGGCCTTTGCGAGGTCTAGGTAGGCTGTGTGGACCACCTTTCCCTCATCTATAGCATTGATAACAGTCTCAAAGAAGTCCACCAGGTGTAGGAGGCATGATCTGCCCTGAACAAAGCCAAACTGTGTAGGGTCAAATGTTTGGAGGTTCCCAATGTCTCTGTTAATGAGATCCATGATGATGCGCTCCACAGCCTTGCAGACCAAGCTAGTCAGGCTTATAGGGCGATAGTTCCCGGGGTCTGTTGTGGCTCCACCTTTGTGGAGCAGAATAACTGTTGCTGTGCGCCACTCTATGGGCACGTAGCCTGTGGAGAGGCTGAGTTTGAACAGTGTGTTTAGGTGAGGGGTTAGTTCATCTTTGAGCTTGTGTAAGTCGCAGCCTGAGACACTGTCCGGTCTCATTGATGCTGTGTTTTTGGCTTTGGAGAGGGCTGTTTTAACCTGAGTGCCTGTGATTTCAAGGGCACTATATTCTTCTGGTATAGTTATGGGCCCTTTTGGGGGGTGAGAGGGGTGAAGTTTGCACTGAACCTGTCTGCCAGGATGTTGGCGATATCGGTCAGTTCAGTGTATTTCATGCCATTCTGCATCAACTCCGAGCAGATCTGAGAATTGCCACTTAAATTCTTGACTTAGCTAAAGAATGCCTTGTGGTTATCTTTGGAGACTTTGGCAATTTTTCAGTCAAAGCTCACCTTGGACGATTTTATGAGGGATTGTAGTTTCTTGCTGATACTGATCAGGGATGTCTTCCCCTCTTGGGATTTTATTCTTTTATGTACTAGTTTCCTCCTTCTACTGTATAGCTTGTTTATGGCAGGGGTCCACCAGACTGGTTTCCTTTTCTTGGAGGAGTCAGTCTTGGTTTTGCTTGGGATAGCACAATCCATGCATTCTTGTAGGTGCATGTAGAGTGCATTTGTAAAGGATTCTGCAGCTTGGACAGCATTATTGGTCTTAAGTAATGTGAAGTTCGCTTTTGAAAAGTTTTTCATGGGGTGGGGGCGGAATGTGGATATCTAGTGTGATTAGTTTTCTTTAGACACCCTGTCACCATTGCTGCAGTCTCCTGGTTGTGGTACATTGGTGACACAACTGAGAATGTATTACTGTAATTTCAATTACTTGAGCATTTAATATAATGGTTTAGGCTGGGGTTTTTCGTAGGTGCTTGACCTGTATGAATTCCATCAGCTGGAGTCCATTTAGCTGTGTGTGTAATTCATGTGCTGTACAAAAGTAGAGTTGCACTGTACTGGTCAAAGGAAAAACTTTTAACTGCCTGCAATCTGATGTTAAAATTAATATTTATCTGTGGTAACATCATCCCCCCCTCCAGGGGTGACAGCACTGAGAGTATTTACATTTAAAAAAAATTGTTTAAGAGGAATAATCACTGAAAATTCAAATTCTCCCAAAAGTATTTGAGTAATGATATTGTCAATGTGATGACACAAACTTGGGATGATGTATACAGAAATGTAGTAAGGCACAGGTGACGGTCAGTTGTGTTTTGTATAGCAGGGCTTGATTTACTAAAGCAGTTAACTGTTCTTGTAGGTTATTTGAGATATACTTTTCCGAGGTGCAGGCCAAAACTAGTGGGCTATGGCTGACCAGGTTTGCAGATGACTGCAAGCTGGGCATTGTCATCAGTCTCCCTAGTGACGTGGACATCCTCCAAGAGGGTCTCACCCAAACAAATGACTGGTGCCAGAAACATGGCCTCACACTAAATACAAAAACGTCATCATCATCCCCTTTGGGGAGAGTGACGTCCACACAAATTATCCCATTAATAATGATGTCCTAAGCATGCAGTCAGTTGTGAGGGATTTGGGCACCTAGACTGATAGCAACCTAACTTTTGACCATGGCTTTCTTGTAAAGTGCTGAACAACAACACATATACGATTTTCAAACTTCATACCCTTCAGAACATGCTTACTATGACATTACCTGCTAAGTATATAAAACCAGTATTTAAAATTTGTTCCTAATCTGGGTTTCTGTCTCTGATTTTTAAATTAACAAGTTAAGGGTCATGAGAGATGCAAATGTTTACAATATATTTTGGGCATTTTTCCTGGCTTTGTCAATCGTGGAATGTGGATGCGTGGAAGAGCTCAGTAATATATAACAGTTATACTATTTTTATTGAATTAGTCAAGGTTTTCTCCTAACCGATTATAATGAGTCTGTGCTACATAACAGCTGCACAAGGTGATATAATGAATGCCTACTCAACAGGTTATGTGCAGCAATTATCACCTGTGCCTGAGCATGCATAAATTTCAAGTGATGAAATGCAGCTCATTATCACATTAACAATAAGTGCAGTTACACTATAGCACTGAGTCATTATCACTTTTTTCAGGTACAACACTCAGCGGCTGTCACTGTTATTCACATAAGTACAGGTTATTATCACATTTATGAATGCACAAGCCAGATTTGTTTTTTGCCTACGTTGAGTCATTTCAAGTCACCCCTCCTCACCAGTTTCTTACTGTCATTTTACAATTTGTTTGATGCGCAGTAAAGTCCTGATTGTGGTTATAGGCTTCATATTGTTCTGAACTACTGCAAATGAACATCATATCATACAGTAATTTCCTGTATCACACAGTTTCTATATAGTTTTTTATATATATAATATATATATATATTAGTAGATGACTGTGTGATACAGGAAATTACTATATGATACGTTATGATATATGTGTATATTCGTATGGCACTGGAGACCTTGGAGCCTCTTCATCTGTGCCGCTGAATACAGTGGGCATCGCACCTAGGCACCATGATTCTTAGAATCATCCTGGATGGCATTGGCAACATGGTGAAAGAACTGTGGCCATGGGCTGTACACATGTACAGATGTCAGTTTGTTTAGGACTTAAGTTATGGAAATTATTTTTTTTTTCATATTTGTAAAATAACTTTGGTAGGGAGCATGTAATTGTGCTAAGTAATACCTCATTTAGAAGACAGTGTTGGTCCTTACAACATGGTAAAAGAACTGTCTGTATGCTGTACACGTGCACAGATATCACAGTTTTAGTCTTGTAGGGTTATGGAAATTATACATTACCATATTTCTCATTATTATGCCCATATCTTTGCGAGGGAGCAAGGTGACGACCCACATGATGCATCGTTTTGAAGCTGACATTGGGCCATGCAACTTGTACACTGATACGTTGTATCTGTCTGTTACAGGTGATGAGATATTATGCTTTGTTTATTTATCAATTACGAGAAATACAATCATATTTCTGTGAATATTTCGGTAAAGGAGCATCACAAAGTAATGGTTAAGGTATTTTAAAGCTGATATTCATACAAACAAATTAATTACAAATTGTATGTGTCTACATGGTACATTCACCAAGATATTGCAATTTGTTTTACCAAAAAGGTAAAAAATATGCACAACATCAGCATTTCTTGGCAAATATCTAATGACTTAGATATGCACTATAAGCATTTACACTGCTGGAAAGGTCAGTGTATGCGGAACAACTTTCGCATTTACATTTTTAGTCTAGCTCTTATAGTTAAAGAGTTATGAACATTTGTTTTCTGTATGGTATTACAAATGGATTTTCTGAAAATGAGCTCAGACTGCACTGTTGTTCCTATGGTGGAAGTAAGCAGGCAGCATTTTCTGTGCTGCTCTGGAGTGAATGAGTTAAGCACTCTCCAACTCTGCCTACAATCCAAACTCAAGTCTTGCTACCATAAAATAAGCAAATTCGCGACCAGTTCTAAAAACCCAACCCACCACTGCCACTCTCTCCATATCCTGCAATGGCACGAACTACTCGATTACTTAATTCCTTCAGCTCACCACTGCCCACAAGCTCATCCTCAAACCTTCCAGTTGCCCTTCTCTCACTAGCACCTTAACCCCTACATACCTAACCACTCACTAAGATCAGAAAACCACCTCCTACAGATCTACAAACCCTTAAGACCCCCTGGCCAACTTCTACTATCCTGCTCCATAGCTAAGCTATGGAACTCTCTCCCTCTTCCCCTTTGCAACATTTCTAACCATACCAACTTCAAATCTCTCTTGTTCTCCCATTTATGTTTGAAATGGGCATGTCCATGTCACTCTCCAACATAACTCGCCCTCTACCCTCTATACTTTCTCATTCCCTTTCCCACTATCATTCCCATTTCCATCACTTATTTCTCACACCATTGCTACTCCTAGTAATACACCCCATTATACAGTTCTGGACATTCTCCTTCTGCATCATGAATATCCTGTTAGATTCTCCTGTATCAAAATTAAACTAATTCTGTACATACAAAAATTTCACAATGACATTCCATTACCTGTATCTCCTCTCATGATTATATTTTACCCCATTTGTATTGAGATGGATTCTCAGCCTGAAGATAATAGACTTTCTGTATTGATATGCTGAAATACGATGCATTATGTATGTATGTATTCTTAGTCTAACGACTATGCTTTTACTACACTGTATATGTCTAATGTGTCTTGGAGCTTTTCTCCCTGAGCCTCCACTGAAAAAGGGCTCTTCTATGCCCAGTGGACTTCCCCGGTCATCAAACTGAAATAATTAAATAAATGATGGTGAGCAGGAGGTTTGTTCATCGGGAGTAGTAGGGACTTTAATCAAATATTATTGGTTTCTTTGATACCTCTTATTATCTCTGTACAGCATAAACTCCTAGCTCATTGGACAGAGCAGTAGTAGCTGCTACCATTTTATCTGTGGAGCTAGTGTTCATATGATTCAGCATCTTTATTAATGGTCTTTCGCCTTGTTCCTCCAACAGCTCTCCGATCTTGTAGCCCAGGCAGGTATGACCCTAGCCCTGAGTAGCATTCTGCCATCGCCCAGAATGATACCGCAGTGCAAGGACAAAATGATTGACTTCAACAATTGGCTATGCTTCTGGTGTCATTCTAAGGGGATCCAGTATCTGTCTGCTTGGAATGACATGGTCAACAGACCACGATGCTTTGCCACAGATGGCCCTGCACCTGTTGTCCCTGGGATTCCGGATACTGGCTAAGGCTATAGTGCCTTTTTTAGGCAGGATTCAAATAAATTCACCACCATAACAGGAACAGGCAAGAAAAAATTTAGGGTGATGCTACTCAATGCTTGAAGTCTAAATCTCAAAATGCACTCACTCAAGGCACTCCTTAAAATGGAGAACATCGATATCTGTGCAGTGACTGAGACCTGGTTCAAGGCTCCAGAGAGCACCCCTGCACTACCAGGCTATAACTCATACCACACTTTTCAGCCATGTAACCTGGACTGAAACACCAAAGGCAGAGGTGTGTCCATATTAATTAAGGCTATCCACACCTCCAGGCTAGTTGCACAGCATAATGCATCCGAGGTTATCCAAGTGCAACTAAATCTGGGCAAAACTGCAATCCAAATTGTAGCTTGTTACAGATCCCCCACCATGCCCCAGGATTCCCACTCCTCTTTTCTTGATGTACTGGAAAATATAAGGGTTCAACCAAACACCCTAATAATGGGTGACTTCGACTACCCCACCATTAACTGGGAAAACTACTCATGTACCAACTCCTTAGCTCAACGCTTTCTGGAATTCATAAATTCTAATACCCTAGAACAACTTATTCACACCCCCACCAGGGGCAACAGTATCCTAGACCTAGTCATTACCAACATGAGTGACCGGTGTTCCACACCTGAAGTCAAATCCTCGTTGGGCTGATCCAACCATAAGCTTATCACCTTTGATATCCACATCCTGCCCCCCCCCCCATTAAGGAAACCACAGTAAAATATTTCTCCAAAGCCAACTTCATGCTTAAGACAGAAGTGGTGAACTTCATGACACCCATGCAGATGGACAATACAGTTACAACTGCTGAATCCTACACAAATGCACTCTATAAGCACTTACACGAGTGCATGGATTGTGCTATCCCAAACAGAACCAAGACGCTATCCTCCAAAAAAAGGAAGCCAATCTGGTGGTCCCCTGCCATAAACAAACTGTACAACAGAAGGAAGAAACTGTTGCAAAAGAGAGTAAAATCCCATGAGTGGGGGAGCTCCCTGGTCAGCCTCAGTAAGAAGCTGAGATCCCCTTATAAGATACTCCAAAGCTAGCTACAAAAACAAAATTGCCACTAAATCAAAGGACAACCACAAAGCATTCTATAGCTATGTCAAGAATCTAGATGGCAACACAAAGATCTGCTCTGAGTTACAGCACAAAGGCACGAAAATTACAGAACCAACTGATATTGCCAACATCTTGGCAGATAGGTTCAGTGCTAACTTTACCCCCCTCTCACCCCCTAAGCACCCATGTCTATACAGGAAGAATGCATAGCCCCTGTAATCACAACTATGCAGGTAAAAGCTGCACTCTCTAAAGCCAAAAACATAGCATCCATGGGACCAGACAACATCCCAGGCTGAGTTTTACAGGAACTTCAGAACGAACTGGCTCCCCACTTAAGCACCATGTTCAATAATAGCCTCCCATCAGGCTTTGTGCCCACTGAATGGTGCACAGCAACAGTTATCCCACTCCACAAAGGGGGTGCCACCTCTGATCCTGGGAACTATTAACCTATTAGCCTGACGAGCCTGGTCTGCAAGGCCATGTAACGTATCATCATGGAACTCATAAACAAAGACATTGGTAAACTCCAAACTCTGGATCCCAACCAGTTCGGGTTTGTGAAAGGCAGATCATGCCTCCTGAACCTGATCGACTTCTTTGAGGCAGTCACCAAAGCCGTGGATGAGGGTAAGGTGGTTCACACAGCCTATTTTGATCTCGCCAAGGCTTTCAACACCATCCCCCATTCTGGAATTATAGCTAAACTCACTAAACTAGGTATAAATCCCTGCATCACAAGATGGGTTGCCAACTGGCTCACTGACAGAACCCACACTGTAAAAGTTGCAGACTCCAAATCTGACCTCAAAGCAGTGACAAGTGGAGTACCACAGGGTTCCGTCCTGGGACCTCTCCTGTTTGATATCTACTTCTCTGAAGTACAGGCTAATACAGAAGGCTTTTGGCTAATGAAGTTCGCAGATGACTGCAAACTAGGAGCCATAGTCAAGTCCCCAAATGATGTGAACATCCTACAGAAGGGCCTCACTGAGACAGATGCCTGGTGTCAGAGCCATGGCCTCAAGCTCAATGCCAAAAAGTGCCGTGTCATCCCCTTTGGTAAAAACTCTGTACCCACGAACTACCACATAGTCAGCAATCTACTTAACACTGAATGCATGATAAGAGACCTTGGGACCCAGGTGGACAGTAGTCTTTCCTTTGATAGTCACATCACCACAGTAGTCAGGAAGTCTTTCGACGTGGCACACATCATCATAAAAGGGTTCTCATTCAGGAAAAAAAAGAGGTCATTGTTCCCCTCTACTTGTCACTCATTAGACCCATTATAGAGTACAATGCCCCTTTTGGAATGTACCTCACAAGACATCTGCAGCAGCTGGAAAGGCCACAGAAGTACCTCACAAAGAGGATTACTGGCCTCAAACAAATGCCCTACACTGACCGCCTCAAAAAACTCCAGTTTTACTCCGTAACATATCGCCTACTCCGAGGTGATCTCTGCCTAACATTTAAAGCTATGTCAAACCCAGAGCTGTTGGACATGCTACACCTAAAGAAATCCCAATCCCTCCGAGCTACATGCTCTAGGGACCTAAACCTTGTCACCACAATAAACAGGACACGCTGGAGGGATAGATTCCTGTCCCAGAGACTTCCTATACTCTGGAACAAGCTACCCATCTATGTGAAGCAAAGTTCTTCATTAACACTCTTTAAGAAAAATCTTGATGAGTGGATGGGAAATAGGAAATACACCCTGGGGATCACTTATGTGTCTCTGCTGGACAGTGGCACAGGAAAATAACTTTCTTGGGTGGCGTTAGCTATGGAACCTTGCTGGCTAGGCTTACGTAGGCCCTTGGGCTGATAGCCTAGTACCTACCTATGAACATATTTCTTTTAGACTTGTGTTCTCTCTCTTGTTTTTTGTATCACCTCAGTATCGTTAAACAGACTGCAGTAATATTAATGGCATTGCTTGTTTTGATATGAGTCAACTTTCCATTAATAACTGCGGGTGACCGTCCATTTTCGTGTAATGCATTTGAGTACTCCAGTACTCAAAGACAAATAATTTACTCATGAAGAAAGTTATTTTTTTTAATATTCTCGACAGTTGGATAGTTCTTTTAACCTGTTTTAGGATAGCATAATTCAGTGCTTGTAAACATAGGAACAATAATCCAAACTGGTAATAAAGTGCTGATCTTTGGTAAGAAAAAAAAAAATCTTTCTGCTTCGGGACTCCAGGATTACAAAATGTATTGCTTCTTCCTTCATTTTTTGATTTCTGACTTCAGCACACATTTCTCAATTTCTTACTAGCATTTCAATTTGTTTTCTAATCTTTGCCAGAATACCATGCTATGTGCTGCCTCTCTTTGTATTCTGTCATACTCTGTGATTTCTCTCTTTTTTTTTTTCAAAACCTCTTCATTTACTTGCTTCAGGATGTCAAAATGTTAAAGATGGTCAGAATAACAGACGGTACCTGAAAGCTGATACACTGCACACCAATACTAAGAATATTTTTTTTCCAAGTAAGAGTGGTAAGGGCATGGAATACATTACCATAATGAAGAAGGAATTCTGATTCTAGGAAAGGGTTTAAGAAAAATCTGAATTTTTTTTTTATAAACTAGTCTCATTAACCATAGTCTTGGTACACTGGGATATATTCTTACATGACCTCTGTTAAGACTCAAAATTTACATTGCAACATAGTAACACTTGGTTTGGTATGATGACTTTATCACCCTGTAATAAATCTTTATATAGAATAACAAAAAGCATGCATAAACATTTAGGTAGTATCATTGATTGGTCAGAGCAATCATTTCTATACAATTATTTCAAGTGAAGAATTTTTAGACTGCTTCAATATTCACAAATACTGGTAGTTGTCATACCTCTCAACCTGGAAACATCAAAAATCTGGACAAAGCCCATGAAAAATAGGTACAAATCTGTACGCTGATTAACTTAAAATGTGCATACATAATTAAGTAACTCCGCCCACTCCAATGGAATTGTGGGATAACAACTTTCAAATGCAAACTGAAGAACAGACAACTAAAATATGGCACCAGAGTCCCCTTGCAGCCATTCCAATGTCCCATTACCTGGCTATTTCACCCAACGTTCCATAAACACTAATGTGTGCATACTGCTTTATTTCTACAATGATTATTTTGATTTAATTTTTACATTTTGTAGCTCAATGCACACAAACACTAATAGATATCTGCTAAACAAAGCAACACTGTCTCACAATGAAAATATACTTGGCATTAAAACTTTTCTGCCCTTGAAACTCACATTCATTGAAATAGCATTGAAACCCACACCACATCCAAAGAAAATGCATCTGGCCAGTGGTGGATAAGATTACCTTTGGGCGGTTTTCAAATCATAGGCCCCCAGCTTGCACACAAAACAAGACATACATGCATTCTTTGCTACACCTTCATGACTTTATTAAATTATATTCCTTGTATAATACAGCACACTGGTTAGACTTAAGTTAGAGAGCATTTTAAAATGTATTGCTTGAACATTTTTCCAGCAGGCAATGAAACAAAATGCATGAACCAATAATAACAAAACTGCCCAATTCAGAACATTTCCATCACAAAAGTCTACTTCCACACATGATACACACACTGGGACACAAATTTGTCCCGCCAACAAGTCCTATTGATATCACAGACCAGGTTGAGGTCATGTGTATGGGTTGCTCAAATGGAGCTTGACTTGCGGATATGCAGCAGTCCCATCAAGGTGGGGTCTGAGATTGCTTTGTATGACAGACAGAAGTCACATCTAAGGAGTCTGTATGAAACTGACTAGAGGGACAGGGCTTTTAGCCTGTGTAGGGTAGGTATTTGTAATGATTTGCTTGTCTTGGTATTCAAACCATGCACGTACTGCATGCATAGCCAGAGCTCTACCCACTACGCTAAGTCAACCTCCACCTCATGATGGTTATTCTTCACTACAGACCACCAGCACCACATATCTTACATGAACCCCACATTTTTTACACTAAAGATTAACAAAGTATCTGCCTTTCTTAAAGGAATACTGAAGTGGTGGACCCCTTGACTATATTTCCCTCTCTCATCACTACAATCTCTCTTAGCTGCTAAGCAGAATGCTGAAAAATAAACAATGTTAGCATAAATTAAAAACTTATTGGTTATAAAAATCATCATCTGCATAATTAACCAAAAATTATAGTCAAAGGTGCATAACAATGCCGAGGAAACTAAAAATACTACAGTAATTCCCAATTTGTAGTTCTCTAGTAAATCAGAAGTGCAACTGGAATTCACAGATTGCTATTAAACAGTTTTGAAAGTCACAGTACTATAGCTAGTATGTGCGATATCTGACAGGTCACTAGATGTTTTCCCAAGCCAGGCAGATAAAAGGAGTGCTGGCCCACATGAAGGTTCATAGTGAATTCATTATTAAAATTAATCCAAACATCTGTCAATATGCATTCAATGTTGCAATGAAATGGAGCCTCTGTGCTAAGTTCGCGGTTACAGAAGCATCTCGAGTAGTGACAGGATATTCTTAATACCACAGCATTTACTATGACCACCTCTCATGTAGAGAGAGATTATTCTCTCTGTTGTTTTTTAAAGCAGGACAGAATACCCACACATGGAGGGGGTGCAGCACACAAAGCCAAAGAAGAAACCAAAGTTAGCACTCAGTGTTTTAGAAAGCACTAGCTTTCAGTATTTAACCAAAACAAAGTACCCATCCACCCCAAACACAGCCGCTATGGTGATTGTGAATGGCATTCTCTACATACCAAATGAATCTCATTCAGCAACCACTGCTTGAAAGAGGGAAGGTTCAAAGAAGCTGAAGTTGCAGTGTAAACGGATAGAAGGACCAGTATCACAAGAATGCAGACAGTTGCTATTGACACCCCACAGTCCGAAATGTAACAAGTAACTGAAAAAGCTCCTATTACTTTGATATTTTCAGCAAAGTAAAACAAAATAAAGGTCAACACTCCACAACATTCCCTCCGGTAATCATACTGCCATCACGTCATCTGCACCTGTTGAACTTTATCCCTTAGCCGCAGTAACTTTCCATTCACAAATAAACAACTGTGCAAAATTAAAAACTACTTATCTTACCATTGCTAAACACTGCATAAAAAAAGAAAACATCAGAAGGTTCGCCACTGTTTTAAAACATTTTAGACGCATGCAGCAGTGAGTCTTCTGTTCAATAACGGCTCGCAACCAAAGATAATGTTTCTCCCAGCATGAAAACACTAAGAATCCTACCCTTCCTTCACAGCAGAATCAATGCAGCAGTGAGTCGAGTCCTCTCTGTTCAATAACGGCTCGCAACCAATGCGGCAGTTTAATGGCTCCCTTCAATACCAGAAGAATGTCCATATATCACAAGTAGCATTCTGTTCGCCCAGCCAGAATGCAAGCTCCATATTTCACACAAAATAAAGAGAGGCAACCAAAGATAATGCAATGGTTTAATGGCTCTAACAGAAGCAACCAAAGATAATGCAGCAGTTTAACGGTGGAATGCAAGCTCCGTATATCATAAGCAGCATTCTGTTAACTTAAGTGCAGCCAAACCAAAAGATAAATGTTTCCCCGCTCTCCACTGGAACAGCCAGGATGCAAACTCAATTCCGACAGGCTGGCTGGCTGAGCTGACATCACCACGTATGTGATGACGTCAGCTCAAAAAGCGGTAAAAAATAAAAATAAAGAAAAACTCAGAAATGAAGGGGTGCCACTCGGGAATCATGGCACCCCATTACTTGGACCCCAAAACTCGGTAAAAACCGAGTAATTCAGGACGGTTGGGAGGTATGGTAGTTGTCAAGACTACTTGCAGACTTTCTAAGTCCCTCTCTTAACTCTTCTTTTTTGATCATTCATTAAATGTCTGCAGTATACATTTGTTTGTTAGATTTGTACTGCATGTTTAAATCATATTTTGTAGTGTGTCAAACTGAGATTTTTGAAACTTAGCAAAGGTTTGTCATCCAGTTTTACTACCATACTTTTTATCAAACAGGTAATCATGAAAACATTTGAAATCCCTATACTTCTACAAATATTTCCTTTTCAATCTATGGACATCTAATTTGAGCATCTTTCAGACATTTACTCTGTCTGGAATCATGTTCCTGCTTAGTACCTGCCTCTCAGTAGTCATCTTGGGATTAGATTCTGTTTTTTCCTGGTTAGAGAAGGAGTGCAGTTACATTATTTCCTGGAGACTGCTGATCACCAGAAAGCTTAATAACTGCTTTCTAGGTGACAGCTTGGAATCTGTGCTTATATTCTGATACTGGTGAGAGTAGGAGCATTGATCCCCGACTCTTTTTGGTTGGAGAGTGTCTGTGCTTAATGTACCTGATTGGTCTGGTTGCTATTCGAGGCATCTACCAGAAAAAGGTTACAAGCCTGCAGACCCTTGCATCATCTGGAACAAGAGTATGGATCACCAAACAGGCCATGGCCTGATTTTCTTCCTGGGACTGGTGCTAACATTTTGCTTCTGGTGAGAGAAGAAGCAAAGGAGTATTGTAACCCAACAGAGTGAAGCTGTGTTAAAAACAGCAATAGTAGTAGCCAGGCAGTAACCATTCATGTGACTCCCCTCTTTTTCATCATTATTGACAAGCTAATTATTTGTTTACAGTAAGTACTGCTTAATTTCTTCCTAACTTCAGAATATCTTCCTAAATATTCATCCTTAAATTTTCAGGGTCTATGTATTAGTTCCCCTCAAGTGTTTGGCAGTGCTCTGTACAGACTGAAACCTTGAGTGACATTTTTCCTGTAAAACGAATATATAAGGAAACAGCTCCAGTACTTGGTAATAATGACCATCCCTACTGGCATGTCTAAAGGTCAGTTCCCTGTGCTTTCTCCTATTAACCTTCTGAATTTGGGCATTCTGAGGCGGTGTAGCAACTGCTTCATGTACACAGACAACCCTCTCCTCTTATCTCCTAACACTCATCCTTGTGAGAGATGCACTTATATATCTCAATTGGAAGCCATGCACTCTCAAGCCAAGACTGGAATAGCTGGTCAAGAGAAGGTCAACACCTACACCACACCACATGCAACACATAGCACTCCAGAACACCCACCATCACAGCTCTCACATAAAAACACAAACCACACACCCACCTTTGCGGAGACTCTTAATAGAAATCTACCCAAACAGCAGAGACTTCCAGGGCAGAAATGCACTTGATCACCACAACACAGCACAAATCCCAAGATACACAGCTCACCTATACACTGTGCCCCTAAGGCAAAACAGCTTGCCCAATTCACACAGGTGACTCGATAGTAAGGCACACTGATTTCCACTCACTGGGTTGAATAAGGAGAAGGTAACAGTCAGCTGTCTATCAGGTGCCAGAATCCGACACATGCACTCAGGTCACTCCACAACAAGTACAAGTATGATTCTGTCACTGTCCATGTGGGTGTGAATGACCTGAGATGCACTTCACTGGACTACATGAAACGAGACATGGAGGAGCTCTTGGATTATGTGGCCCAGGCAGGTAGAGACTCTAGCCCTGAGCAACATCCTACCCTTGCCTAGAATGATACCGCAGTACAAGCAAAAAATGATTGACTTCAACAATTGGCTAAGTTTTTGGTGTCATTTTAAGGGGATGCAGTATCTGTCTGCTTTGGATGACATGATTGACAGACTTCGATGCTTTGCCAGAGATGGCCTGCATCCGTCAGCCCTGGGTTTCCGGATATTGGCTAAGGCTCTTGCCACCCCTATAGTGCCTTTTTTAGGTGATGTTCCAAAGACCAAATTACCACCATAACAGCTATAATTAAATGCAATCTGAGGGTCATACTGCTCAATGCTAGAAGTCTAAATCTCAAGATGCACTTCCTCATAGCACTCCTCAAAATGGAGAACATCGACATTTATGCTGTAACGGAGACCTGGTTTAAAGCAGCAGAAAGCACCCCCTGTGCTACCAGGCTATAATTCATTACACACCTTTCAGCTCCAGAACATGGACCAAAGCTCCAAAGGCAGTGGTGTCTCCATATTCATAAAGGATATGCACACCTCCAGACTAGTAGCCCAGCATAATGCATCTGAGATACTTCAGATACAACTAACATTGGGTAAGACAATGATTCAGGTCGTAGCCTGCTATAGGTCCTCAACCATGTCCCAAGACTCTCACTCCATGTTCTGAAGCACCCTGGAAACTATTAGGGTCCAACCCAACACAATCATACTAGGTTACTTCAACTACCCCTCCATCAACTGGGAATACACTGGCCCAACACTTCCTAGAATTTATCAGTTCTAATGCCCTGGACCAGCTCATTCTTACCCCCACTAGAGGAAGCAACATCCCTGACTTTGTTATTACTAACATGGGCAACCGTTGTTCTACATCAATAGTCAATTCCTCCCTGGTTAGATCTGACCACAAACTAATCAACATGGAAATCCACATGTTGCCTACACCCCCCGCAAAGATAAACACCATGAAAAACTTCTCCAAAGCTGACTTTGGGCTCCTAAAAACAGAGGTGGCTAACTTCATGGCACTCATGTCAATGGAAAATAGATGCATGACTGCCGAATTATACACCAATGCACTGTACGAACACATAAATAAATGCATGGAACTAGCCATACCCTATAGAACTAAGACGCTTTCCTCCAAAAAAAGGAAGCCAATCTGGTGGTTCCCTGACATTAATAAACTCTACAGCAGAAAGGACGACCTATTGCAGAAAAAGGTGAAATCCTAAGAGTGGAAAAAACTCCCTTATTAGCCTCAAAAAGTTGAGATCCCTCATCAAAACCTCTAATGCCAACTATGAAGGCAGAATTGTGGCAAACACTAAAAACAACCACAAAGCCTTCTACAGTTATATCAAGAATCTCCACGGCAATATCCAGGTTTGATCTTAGTTACTACACAATGGTACCTCCAATACTGAGTCAACAGATATTGCCAACATACTGGCCGACAGATTCAGTGCCAACTTTATCCCTCTCCCCCCCGAAAGGACCAATCACAATACTGGAGGAATGCCAATTACTGGAGCACAGGTTAAAGCTGCATTGTCCAAGGCCACGAATACAGCTTCCATGCGACCCAACAATATCCCTGGATGTGTTCTACATGAACTAAGTGAACTGGCAACACATCTGTGTGCCCTGTTCAGTCACAGCCTCACATCAGGCTTTGTCCCTACTGAATGGCACTCTGCTACAGTCATCCCTCTCTACAAAGGGGGAGCGACTACAGACCCTGGGAATTATTGCCCCATTAGCCTGACGAGTCTGATATGCAAGATTATGGAGTGCATCATCATGGAACTAATTAACAAGGATACAGGGAATCTCAAAACTCTAGATCCCACGCTATTTGTTTTTGTGAAAAGTAGACTATGCCTGTTCAGCCTGGTTGACTTTGAGTTGGTCACTAAAGCTGTGGATGAGGGCAAGGAAGTTCATACAGTCTACCTCGATCTGGCCAAGGCCTTTGATACCATTCCCCACTCAGGAGTTATTGATAAACTCACCAAACTAGAAATCAACACCTATATCACTAGGTGGGTTGCAAAGTGGCTCACAGAACCCACCGTGTGAAAGTAGCAGACTCCAAGTCAGACTGCCGACCAGTCACGAGTGGAGTCCCACAGGGATTAGTCCTGGGTCCTCTCCTGTTTGGCATTTACTTCTCAGAAGTCCAGGCCAACATGGATGGACTCTGGCTGTCCAAGTTTGCAGACAACTGCAAGTTGGGAGACATTATTAACTCCCCAAGTGATGTAGACATCCTACAGAAAGGCCTCATTAAGACCAATGACCAGTGTCGAAACCATGGCCTTAATCTTAATGCCAAAAAATGCATTATCATCCCCTCTGGGAAAAACTCAGTTCCCACTAATTACCACATCAATGGGAGCCCACTGAAGACATTCTAAGAGATCTGTGGACACAGGTTGACAGCAACCTCTCTTTCGACCACCACATTGCCACTGTGTTCAGAAAGTCCTATGTGGCACATCACATTACCAAGGGTTTTGCATCCAGGAAGAAAGAGGTCATCTCTCTCTACTCTTCCCTCATTAGGTTAATAGAATATAATGCCCTATTTGGCAGGTACCTAATTAGATGCATGCAACAGCTGGAAAGGCCACAAAAGTACCTCACAAAGAGGATCCTAGGCCTTAAACACATGTCCTACATACCTCAGCTATTCTCTGCCTCATATCGTCTACTAAGAGGGGATCTCTGTTTGACTTACAAAGCCATGTCTGACCCAGCTCTGTTAGAAATGCTACATCTAAAGAAATCCAAATCCCTCTGCATCACATGTTCCAGAGACCTCAACTTCATTACCACAGTCAACAGAACATGATGGCGGCACAGGTTCATAACTCAGACTGCCCATGCTCTGGAAGAGGCTTCCCATACATGTCAAGCAGAGCACCTCACTGGCCCTCTTCAAGATAAATCTTGATGAGTGGATGGAAAATACAAAGTTCATCCTGGGGATCACTGCAGTGGCTCTACTTGATAGAGGCACTGGGAGCTAACAGGCAGCATGATGCCAGGGCACTTCTGTGGGCTAGGTATGTAAAGGATCCAGGACCATTAGCCTAGTACACACCTATGAACATAAGTAAACTGTAAATCATATTACCTGGTTTTGCAACTGCCCTTTTAAAAATTTCAGGTGGGCATTATATACCAAGAAGTACACTCAAAACATCTGTATTTGCCTAAAGAAGTATTAAATGCATATATCTCTAAGCTATTCTCATCCATATTTGTTTGTAAAAACTCTTGGTTTGCATCCAACAATATCTAATATTAAGCACTCCTTAAGCAACTCTTTTATTCTACAATAGTTAGTGTTCTCGTTTAACCCATTTAAGACTTGTGGATGGATACTCTTATTTTATCTGACTTTTCCACTTTAATATGAAGATAAATTTAGCCATCAAATAAATAGGATCTAAAAATATTTTCCAAGTTTACTTCAAATTTCACAGGATTCAAAGCTGAATTTATTCTGTAATATGATATTCCCTTGGAAGAGAACATAAGCCATCAAATAAATCCGTTATTCTCTGACTTTATTTCAGATATCTTAGGGTTCAAACTAGCATGCACTGAGTGCCCTGACAGTGTGTACACTTTACCGGATAAGTATGTTAGTTTCCTAACAGTAAGAATCTTTACTTTGGTACTTCAGTATGTTGTATTACTCGCAGTTCTAGTTAACATTTGTATGCATGCATTTTTCTCTGGATCATAATATTCTTTATTCTGCTGCCTATTTTATTTTGCAAACTGCTTAGCTTCAAGAACATTTAATTCACCTGACAGCATATTATCAGAAATGCCAACTTGCTTATGAGGCTTACATTTTTCAGATTTAGCTCTATGATTATCAGCAACCTCATATACTTATGTTTGCACACTATGAATTCTTTTTATCACATTCTTTTTTAATAAGTAATGTCAAAAGGAATATTAGATCAGTTAACAGTACTTTGAAGAAAATCAGTCTGAAAGAAGGGCCTGTATTTCTATGTCTGAATTCACAAAGTAACATAATCTTTCCAAAGTTTCAGTTTATGACCTAATAGGTCAGTAGGTTATATTTAGAATTACATACAGAACCACCATTTTTCAAAAATACTTTACTTACTTTAAGATCCGAGTCCAACCTAAAAATAATAATCAGACTTGTATTTGAATGTTTCAGAGCAATAAACAATATCACTGCTAATAACAGCACTTGCACTATAGTATTTATTATATATTTCAGTTACACCCATAAACATTTTGGTTGTACATCTTTCCATACCTCTCATCCTGGAAACTTCAAAAATCAGGACAAAGTCCTGTGAAAAATAGGTACAAATCTGTACGCCGATTAACATAACATTTGCATACATAATTATGTAACCCCGCCCACTTCAATGGAATTGTGGGATACCAACTTTCAAGCACAAACTGAAAAACAGACCACCAAAATATGGACCCAGCCCAGACCCTGTAGTAAACGGGACCCATTTTTTTAAATGTGTAGCAATGATGTTCACTGGGAAAGGAGAAGATGGTGAACCTTAGGGTTTAATTTTTGGTGACTTGCAGTATGTGGGCTTTGTGGTAAAAGTAGGGCATTTAATGGTAGGCAATATTTTAATCTTAGCAAAAGAATATTATAGTTTGCTAGGACCTGCAAAACTCATTCTCCAAGATTTAATGATCAGTGGTGTAGCTTCAGTTTGTGCTGCCTGTGGCTGTCTTTAAGTTTGCTGCCCTTACCCTCTCTCAAAATCATGGTCAAATGGGGCCCCCTGTACAACCCCCCACCTGCAGCCATTCCAGTGTCCTATTGCTTGGCTATTTTGCCCCATTTACCATAAACACTGTAATTTACATACCACTTTACTTCTACAATGATTATTTGGATTTCATTTAAAACTTTTAATTTACATTTTATAACACAAACACTAACAGACATCTGCTAAACAATGCAATACAGTCTCACAATGAAAATAGACTTAGCATTAACACTTCTCTGCCTTTGAAACTCACATTCATTAAAACAGCACTGAAACCCACATTCAAAGAAAATGCATCTGGCGAGTGGTGGATAAAGATTACTTTTGGGCTGTTTTCAAGTCATAGGCCCCTTGCACATGAAACATACATGTGTTCTGTGATATACCTTCCTGATTGTATTAAATTATGTTCCTTGTATAATACAGCACACTTGTTAGAGACCATTTTAAATCTATTGTTTTGAACATTTTTCTAGTAAGCAATGAAACAAAAATGCATGAACCAATAATGACAAAACTGCCAAATTCAGAACTTTTCCATCATAAAAGTCTACTCAAACTTCTACAATCCACCAGTATCAGTAAATATGCACAATCTCTGCAGAATTAAGTCATCTAAATAATTCCATTTTAAAGTGATCTGTAAGATATGTAACTAATGAAAAGGTTGTTGCTACCAAACAACTTAATATTTTGTTTCATCTACAAATAAAGTGCCTGTTGCCCTTGAGGAATAAATTACCTATGTTACATAAAAATAAGCTAGTAATATAGTAGGGAATCGATGGCAAACTGATAACAGGTCCATAGTTACTAGGTATCTCCTCCAAAGAGTACATTCTCAGGACTGTAGCATCCACCCTCTTTAAAACTACAACACAGTATAGTATCAGCAATCCATCTACATACTGTGGGAGTAGAACCCACAGCCTTCTGCATCAAAATCAAGTATTCTACATGTTGTGCTACTAGCAACATAAACCAACTTGGCATAATCCGCACTAAACTTCTCTCTCCCTGAAGAACTATGCAGCACAAGAAATATGGAAAAAGCCAAAATATATTGGGGTGGATCAAAAGCCCAAAACAAGGGACACATTTTAAACATTGCTTGTATAATCTTAGAAAAGTTGGTAGAATACAATGTTTTGTGTTACCATGCATTTCCTGAAAGATAGGAAGACTGAAACTTAAATGGCTATTATTATTTAGTGAATTCAGTTGTTACTGATTTTCTGGAAAACCACGAATTGTAAGAGGAACAGACCAAAAGTAAGAGCCAAATATTCCAGATATTCTGTAAAAACTTTGGACAACAACTTGAACCACAAGTGGTGGTGGTATGGCTAGAGAATTTAGTCTCATGCTCCTTGTACCTAAGGTACAGGGTTTGAGTCTGAGTAATTGTAACCATCAGTTACAGCTGACTGGGGCATTTACACACACGCACACACACTCCTCACTCAGCTGTAGGTAAATAAATTGCATAAATATTAAGCCTGCAACTGTTACGTAAGAAAATAAACAAATGTGTCTCCTGCAGCCACTAAAGGAAATAAATAAACAAGTGTTTCTCGGTTTCTCATGCAGCCAGTAAGTAAATTACTTAAGCACATGTACGATAATTTCTCCTGCAGCCAGTAAAGGAAATAAACAAGCATTTCTCTGCTTGCACATGTACGATTGTTTCTCCTGCAGTCATTAAAGGAATTAAACAAGCATTTCTCTGTTTCTCCTGCAGCCAGTAAATATAAAAGGAGGTGCAATGTTAAGCACATGCACATTTTACGGCATTAAGTAAATAAATAAAAGAATCACGTAAACGTTAAGCACACGCATGTTTCTAATCTCTCGCCTGCAATCACATTATCCTGTAGTGTTAAGTAAGTAGAAAAGTAATCACATAAGCATTATAAGTGCTGCTTCACAGCTGTTTAAGTAAGGAAAGAGGCTGCTGTAAGCAATCACATAAACGTTATAAGCACGGCTTCACATAAAAGAAGAAAAGTAATGACATAAACGTTATAAGCGCTGCCTGCTTCACATAAGAGTTAAACCTGCAGTCATTTAAGTAAGGAAATAAGTAAAAGCTGCTGTAAGCACAAATGTTTCTCTTTAACAGCTGTTAAAGTAAATAAAAGAAGCTGTTTCACATAAAAGTTAAGCCTGCAGCAGCTAAGTATCATATTTTTTACCTTGAGGAGGGGCCGAGCCAGGGAAGAAAGATGTGTGCTGTAAGCACACAGACTGATCTGTAGAACCTGATGTCATTGCGCAGACCCTGCATGTGATGATGATAGGAGTAAAAAAAAATAAAATAAAAAACCAAGGAAATTCAGAAATTAAAGGGGCCACAAGGGAATTCGTGGTACCCCATTATTTTGCCCTCAAAACCGGTATTTACCTAGGTATTTTGTATGGTTGAGAGGTATGCATCCTTCATAGAGTTCTACAACATAGGTTCACAGGTGTTAAAAAGGCCATTTTGATCATTAGCCTAGTAAAGCCTTGCCATGCATCTTGTAATTCTTCGACTTGTACTTTATTTCTGTGGTTACACGTTTCTATGATTCAAACACAGCAGATCTCAATTTCAGATTAAAAATTTTATATCATGCTTGTAAAGACAACCACAGGATGTACACTCTACTCAAACCATCTGCTTCAGTTTGCACTTCCCGTTGCTGTGTGGATGAGATTTTAGATTTGTATATAGTATGAATTTTAAATTTCATGAGCTTGAAACATTTCTTTAACAAAATCATGCTGTTTTAATATCACATTGCAACCTCTTCATGTTGCTCATTTTTACAAATGAGTTCGCTCACCTTGCATATATCCAGTGTCTTTTCTACTGTCACATCAGGTTCACAAAGCAATCAGCCTCTCACACGATCATTCAAAAAATGCCACATACAATTCTTACTAGTCAGTCATATACACCACCAAACTTATAGCCTCTATCTCTCCTTAAACTCCGTTAAATAAACATAAACAGTTTTGTGTGACCCTTGATTTTTTTTTTTTTGTGAAACAAACCACTAACATGAGGAATGCCTTTTGTTTGCTCACAAAATTCTCAAAACATGCATTCAATCCATGCCTCTAAACCTCTTAAAGCAAGAAGTATGGACAAAGCCACAAATAATGGGGGGGGGGGCATGCTCAAAAATAGGGACACTTTTTAAATATTGCTCTTACACATTTATAAAGTTTATAGCATGGCAGGTTTTGTGTTAGCATGGATTTTCTGAAGGATATGAAGTCTAAAACTCAAATGTCTGCCAGTATTTTCTGACTTCAGTCCTGAACAATTTGCCAGGAAACCACAATTTTATGAGAAACAGGCAAAAAAAAGAGGCAACAAATCTGCACAGCTGAGAGGTATGACTCAGATATTGCTATCACATCTTTTTCCACTTCTCTAAGGTTGAAAGTGTTTTAACTATACTGGTTCTTTACCTGTAACATGTAGGAAAAAAGCATGGTGAATTCATTCAAGCTTGCCAGCTATTCCATTTACAGTGGGACTGATAGATTCATAGATTGTTACTAGACCCAGAGGCCTTTCTAAGAGTAGCCAACTTTTGCTGAAAGAATAATTGTCCTGTATCCAAATAGGACATTGAAGGCCAGACATTTATAGGCTACCTCTGCCCATAAGGAACATGCGTGCCAGGCACAGTGTAAATTTCCTATTCCTCATCCACTGATCTAGATTGCGCTTACACTGGGTAATAGTCAAACCTCACCTTCACAGGGTTGTGAAGCTTGTTCCATAGGAGAGACAGTATCTGGGATGGATATGTGTCTCCAGCATGCTCTGTTTAAGTCGCAGACAAAATCAGGTCCTTAGACCTTGTATTTCTGGTACTGTTTGATTTACGAATATGCAGGAGATTCATAAGTGTGGAGCTTGTGGATTTCTTGTAAGCGAAACATAGATCACCCCCTCAGCAATCTATAAGAGACTAAATAGAGGGAAAGGGCTTTAAAGCATCCTATATGACAAGTTTATTATGCCCTGCATCCTTTTTGTAAGGAACCTCTAAGGTCACTGTTGTTGCTGCATATTACTGGTCAGGTACATACCAAAAAGAGCAACATACTAGAGGATTGTACTGATAAGGGTGGAGTATAGCGAGACAATGACCTCTATGGACCTAGATGACACCCTTACTTATAAGTTGCACAACATAAAAGAATTTCTTCACCACTGTTATCACATGGTGGCCAAGGGTAAGACTACTTTCTATGTGCATACCCAGAGTATTATAGAGTTACAGATATTCCAAGGCCACTGAATCTTATGACACAAATGCTTTGAAACTACCCTCCTTCAGGCCGCACTTCTTTTCTCCTGAAGGGCCATACCAGTTAATCCCAGGGTAAATGTATGGTTGCTCATCCAGTCATCTTGTTTGTTTAATGGAAAACAGTGAGACACTGCTTAACATGGAGGGGAATTTTATTCCAAAGGTTTAGGAGGCAATCGGTGATAAGCATATCCCTCTGATGTTTTATTTACCTTTTGGAGAAGATTTAGGCCTCCTGGTTGTAGAACTCATGAAGCTATTGGACTTCCAGAGATACAGTAGACCTTGGACAACCAATTCTCTAATGGCAGTGTGACAGAGATTTCCCTTCAAAAGTCTGTAAGAGACTGGATTTTATTTTATTTTGTTTACTGGGGAAGTCTGACCAAGTAGCCCCTTTTCAATGGAGGACTGAGGAGCAAAACTACTTGGTGAATATGGAGAAAACATGGACATCATAATATAAACTAAAACAAGACGTTTGGGAGGGTGGCCTAATGGTTAAGGTGTTTGCCTTACAAACACAAGGTGCAGGGTTTGAGTTCACAAGGGATAATTGGCTAGGCTTTAAATGGCTCTCAAGGGCAGTTAGCTTAGTACTAATCTATGAAATCTATGAAGTACATTATGCAGTGATACATAGGAACATGGACATCATAATAAAAACCAAAGCATGTACATTATGCAAATAGATACAGGAGTATTAATTTTACAAATTATATCATTATTACATACACTAGGAACTTTGAACATTTGTTAAAAATGGACCACTTGATAGTTATCAGTGTGGTACTGTACACGGTTTAAGTTTAGGCAAAATAACCTTTCATACAATACATGTATATTTCAGTCACAAACTGAAACTGTAGGAGGGAGAAATTTTGGCTGTTGCATAGAATTGTAGGTGTCAGATAAGAAATAGTACAGCTCCACTGAGGTGTGGAGTAGGTATTACAAAACAGGACACTTTAAGAGAATATTGATGCTGTTAAGTCCTTTGGGGGATGCTATTTGTAGAAACAGTACATGAGTAAAAAGCAGGCAGGAGTAGGGGTGGAATAGAAAGAGATGTAAAGTTAAGGGAGGTGACTGAACGGGAAGTGAGTGGGATGAAAGAAGAAAATGATAGTGCATTTATTTGGAGAAGAAAAGTCTGATGGGAATGTTGGAGATAGCTATGTTCTCTTTGGAGCACCCCGGAGTAGAACAAGAGCATGCCCACTAGGTACAATATGAGCAGTGATTTGCAAGGCTTGCTCTTTTTCAATAGGGTTTGGAGTAGTATTTGAGATGTGATTTGCTTATGGCAAGGAGTAGTTGTAGAAAACTAATTCATTCTGGGCATTTATTAGATTCATGCATTGGGTTTGTGTACAAACGCAAGTTGAGTGTGTGAGAGGTAATGATTTAGTGCTAGCCAATTTAACTCCTTAAGGGATATACAGTGCTCGGATTGATAAGGCTGGTTTATATTGAATTTTTGGTATTCTTTCGAGGCATTGCTCAAGTTTTTCTTTTAGAGCGGCTTGTGTGTTAGTGAGGATTAGGGTAGCATAAATAAGAGTATGAAGTAGATGGGATGAGGAAAGATTTTTTTCTGGCAGAGTTAGTGAGGAAATGTTTAGTTCTATACAGTAGGCCTACTTTTCAATAGTTTTTTATGACTTGGATATGGATGTCAAATTTCAATGCATCATCAACTGTTGACACCTTGTAGTTTTGCACAGGATTAGTTTTTATCTAGAAATGGAATGGAGATATGAGGCTTGCTGTAGAAAAGAGATTCTGGGGTGAATAGAAACTGTTTTTTTAAGGGTTTTACAATTAACTGAGATATTAAGCCAGGTTTGTAGATAGAAAAAGTGCTCCTGGGTAAGCTGTTGAATTTTAGGTACAGAAGGGGTGGAGTTGTCAGTGTATGGGATGTGGATTGCATATTTTGCAGTGGACTGTAAGCCACTGAACAGTAGCAGGTACAATTTGTATCTTGAGGTAACTCCTACAGAGAAAGGGAGGAACTGTGAGTGTACAGGTTGCCATTTAACTGCTTCAAATCTGTCAGATAAGTTACTTTGGAAGTTCTATCAATTTATTCATTCTCTTTTGATAGCTCAGAAAATTTAAGCCAGCGATTTTTGGTTGAGAACTTTAGGGTAATTCTAGTTGATTTATTTAGTGAGCTACATCCTGGAAGGGGTGTTGTACTCAATAACTAGTCTGATCAATGGGATAGCATGAGGGAGTGATTATCTCTTTAGACCTTAATGATATTCCTTTCGCAATTAGATGTGCTAAAGAAAATGACTTCTTGACAGCTGTGTCACATGATGATCAAAAGAGAGTGCGTTACCAACCCAAGTTCCTTTGTCCCTGACTAGATGTTTGTTTTGCAGCAGTGCATTTTCTATACACTACACCAAAAGTGATGATGATGCACATTTTATTCTGAGCCTCTTGTTAGTCCACTAAGAGTTCACTAGGGAGACTTCATTCTGAAGAGTTTTGGAGTAAAATGGTGATGTTATAGTAACCTACAGTTTTCAGTCATCTGCAAATTTTGTTAGCCAGAAATGTGAGTGACTACTTGGAGATCTGATGAGTAAATGTTGAAAAGGAGAGGTTCCAGCACAGACACCTGAGGGGCATTGGTCACTTTCCTACTTTCTAACGAGGCACCTGAGACTCATTTATTTATGTTGTTGAATGGCCTGGAAGTATCTCAAACTAGCAGTAGTTTTAAAAGAATGCAGTAAGAACTGGGTGTGACAATGAGAGGCTCCATTCTTGAATAAGTTGGAACTGTCTCACACCGACAGCATATAATACAGCAGAAAATAAGTTCAAAGGTTTGAAATGGCTCTTGGAACTCAACACTTAATAGCAAACACACTTCTAACTGAACTTAAAGCAGTCACAACCCCTGAAATAGCCTGATTTCTACTCCTCAAAAAAACAAGGTTTAATTCTAACAGACCACTTCAATGGCAAAATGCAATGAAGGTATTTACTGAGATTAACCAAGAAAAAAACAGCAGCACAGTGTACCAAAAACCAGAGAAACCAAGAAAACACTGTTGGCTCTCAGAGGAAACCAAAACACCAGTGATAGCTTGCTAAAAATGTATTACAATGCTTTCGTCAAGGAGACTTCATCAGAAACACAACAGCTCAAGACTAATCACACATTAAATACTACAAGCCATTCGTCAAACAATTTTCATAAATCATAAAATACAATTTAAAATCCAACATGTATGTAAAACACATAAAAATATATAACTTGAGAAATATATAAATTGTTGTCAATAAATATATACATTGTAACCAGACCCTATAAACTAACTTCCTATTTTCCAGAAATCATTTAATGTTGACTGATTCATTAAGTCTGGGTGGACTATCGGCTCCTAATCTGAGTTGCCACAGGGTCTCCTTTCTTTCAACCCTGTTTTTCATATTACCTCTTAAATCTTCAGACACATGTTCTAAAATAGAAAATAATTTTTTTTTGTAACCAATACAAATACAAACATGTCTATAAAGAGCATTGTTGACATCTTTAATTTTGATTGCATAATAACACTCCTTTATACATGTGTTTAAATGTCTTCTGCTCATACCAATATAGAAAGCCATACATCCGGAACACATAGCAATATAAATCACATTTTATATATATATATATATATATATATATATATATATATATATATATATATATATATATATATATATATATATATTGTGTTTTATATACATGTTGGATTTTAAATTGTATTTTATGATTTATGACAATAATTGTTTAATTGACTAATGGCTTGTAGTATTTAATGTGCGATTAGTCTTGAGCTGTTGTGTTTCTGATGAAGTCTCCTTGACGAAAGCATTGTAATAAATTTTTAGCATGCTATCACCGGTGTTTTGGTTTCTTCTGATAGCTAACAGTGTTTTCTTGGTTTCCCTGTATTTACTGAGATTAGTGAATATAGGCTTAAAGAGTTGTAACCAATTTTCCTAGATGTTGTAGGGATATAATTCAAAATGCAGAGTCCAAAGTTTAAAATTAGCAAGACAATCTACAATGTGTCTATAAATACATGTAGGTGGAAGTACAGTCGTACTGAACCAAAATAATGAAGGTGCTGATGTTCTTCATATTGATCATTGCTGCATTATTTTATTTTATTTATTTAACATTGGTTTACTGGGAAAGTCCAACTAGGAACAAATCCATTTTCAGCAGAGGCCCAGGGTAAAACACACCAGACGGATGTCTTTTTATTGTAGGAGGAAACTCACACAAATGCAGGGAGGCCATGCATACTCGGCACATAAGGCACCCCAGCCAAACTTCGAATTGAAGAAGCTCTTGCTGAGAGGTGAAAACACTAACCACTGCACATTAGCGTAAGCTATATGGGTTATAACAATTAGCTAGCTACCAAAGCTTCAGGGCACCTTCCACACATCCAAATTGTCAAGCAGCGTGAGCTGACTAAAAGAAAAGTTTGGTTGCAAAGCCCTACTAATGTTTTATTACTTTCCTCTTCAGGAAAGTTAAACCTAAGTGTGTTGTGTTTTAATGGACCGTCTTGTGAATGTAACATACTTTTAAATGGAGCACTCAGTTTACACTTCTTTAAATCTTACAGAAAAAAATAACTGAGAATTGGAAGAACAAAATACCATGGGTTATAAATTTGGATCCACCACAAAACAAGCAATCCCATAACATGAGTGGTCAAAATAGATCCACTGTTGCAGGCAACCCCCCCCCCCCCACAAAATCTGCTTTCTCAGGCAAAAGACACCTTAAGTGTACAACAGCTTGTTTTTATCTTCTAATAGACTAAAAGAACTCCAGATAAATGAGCCAAAACATTCTTTTGTGCTTTAGTTGGATTTTTTTTCTTTCTTCATGAGCTTTTTGTGTGTTGTTGCTGCTTCAGCCTAAATGCAGTCTTAACGTGTCTTTTGGGCCCATGGTCAGTCCTTCTTACAGGACGGAAAAGAAAAAGTTAAGCAAGCAGTCTTTGGCACAATGGCAGGTATCTGTTCTACATCAGACTACTCATATTTTACCCCAAAACCCTCTGGTGTAGCACCTACACCCACTATGGGCTGGGGTTAGCCACATTCTCTGTGGCTGTTGGAGTACCCTCAGTGGGCAAGGGACAGCCACTCTAATTGATCCTGGGAGAGGGAACAGGAAAGGTTTTCTGCTGTGTCAGAATGTTGTGCCCATTCCTGGGGAAGCAGCATCTGCCTTTAACAGCAAGGGTGGCCCCATTTTTCCTTTTAAAATAAAATAAAAAAAAAATGTACCTACTCTTCCTCTTTGGATAGGAATAGTTTACTGGGACTAGCCCAAGGTTTAATTCAGGCTACTGATCATTCTTGGAGAGTAGTTTTCCTGAAGAGAATCAAGATTCCGAATCTGAACAGAAAGATGCAGGGATGGACTCAAGTTTGTTGTCCTTAAATATCTCTGAATTGTTACAGAAGAATTTTCCAGAACTTACACCCATTCCTCTTGTCCTGTCTGCTTTAGAGGATGTGTGTCTTACAGCTTTCAATTTTCCTGATAGTCAGCCATATGTCCCTAAAAAGGCAGAGAGGATGTATAAAGTTCCTCAGTCTTTTAAATGTTTATACATTATTCCCAAACCTGACCCAACAGCTATAGCCTTAGTTGATTCCACTGCTGCTAAACACTTGGTTAATTCCAATTTTACTCTTTCTAATAAAGATAGGAATGTTTTATTGATATGGGAAAAGGAAAATAATACCTGCAACACTGATTTTAAGAAATTGACATTGTCAGGCTCGTATGTTAAAGTTTGTTCTGATGTACTGTGAAAGTACGAGGAATGTTTTATCTACAGTTTCTTCTTGTGAAGAAAAATCTGCTTTACATTACTTCTACTACACAGGTCACTACTCATTATTTGTAGTGTGTGTGATTCTGTTGATACTTCCAAGGCTATGGCCACTTACTGTTTTAATGAGGCTTGCTTGGCTGCATTCTCAGAACCTTCCAGATGATTTAAAAATGAGATTTTAAATTCTCCCTTAGACAGAGATTTAGTGTTTGGCCCCTCTGCTGCAGAGGTGATCAAACAGTGAGATGAAAAGGCTAAGTCGATCCAGGGAATCTTTAAGATTCTTTTCAGCCCTCCTTTTCCAAATTATCCAATGGATTTTCTTGTTCCCCATCCAATTTTGGCAAAAATAAAACACTTTCTCAACAGAATTCAGGTAAATGGACATTTAAGAAGTAGTGGCAAGGGAGTTCCAAAAAGAAATCTCAAAACTCCCAAAACAAGGACAGTGCAAGTCTGAATGACTATTAAAGTGACTTTATGACCTCCTCCCATCCTGGCTGCTTTTCTCTTCCAGAAAGTTTGAATTTGCAGTTTTTTCTTCAGCAACAGATTGTTTCAGACAAATGGGCTCTGAAAATCATTCAACAGAGTTACAGATGGCACCGGGAAGAAATTCCTCTTTTCCAGGGAGTCATTCCACAGCCTGCAGATCAAACTATTTTGTTTCAACCTGTCCTTCATCACATGCTGCCCCAAGGAGTGATAAAATCAGCTCCTCCTTCAAAGGTAGAAAAAGGGGGTTTATTCAAAGATGTTCCTAGTGCCAAAAAAGTGCTTGGAGACCAGTTCTGGATCTTTCATTATTAAACCTGTTTGTGACAGTGCCCAAATTCAAAATGATGTCACTTCACAATCTGTTACCCCTTTTTCCTCTTTCAAGTTTCCTAGTAACACTAGTCTTAAAAGATGCTTATCACATCCCTATTCATCCAGACTTCAGGCATTTCTTAAGGTTTTGTGTGTCTGGATCACATTATCAGTTCTCTGCCTTACCCTCTGGACTATCCACTGTACCAAGAGTGTTCACAACATGTATAGTTCCAATAATATCTTACTGCGGCCTACAGAGTATCCATGTTTCCATTTTTAGAGGAATTTCATATCTTTGCAGAGTCTTTTTCAAAATGACAGGAGTCTTTCTCTTGGGTGAGAGATCTCTTACACAAGCTATGAAATTCCAAGAGAGCATTGAAGTCTTTCTTAACTCTCTCACACAGGATTGGGTTCCTGTGATGTCAACTAGACACCTCAGTTTTTCCTTCTACAGGGTAAAAAACAAAAAATATATATATAGCATAATCTTTTTCTAGAACTATTTGTAAGGTTTTCTGCACAGACTTCAGTTACTACGAGTGACTATTATTCTCATGATGCCCCTGGGAAGACTCCACATGAGTGGTGTCTGAAATGTCTTTGGTCCCATTATCAACACTTTCAGATGCCAGTACTGGCATCTATCAGAAAATAATTTTTTTGGTGGAGACAACAGATATCCTTAAATCCAGATTTCCCCTTCTCCTTCCTTGCTCCAGAGCAGTCAGTCATGTTTCCAACTTTGCTTTGGAGCAGTTTTGAGAGGGATAAAAGTATAGGGGGTGTGGGACACCAAGGCCAGATCCAAGCACATAAATATCAGAGATGTTTGTCCTAATCAAGGCAGTCCACTCTCTGAACCATCTTTGGTCCCTAGGAGCTCTTCAAGTGGTTACAGACAACACCCCAATCATGTGGTACACCAGCAAGCGAGGAGAAACCAGGTTGTACCCCCCTTCCAGACTAGCCATGTCAGCTTGGAATACAGCTTCACAGGGCAGTCTCACTCTAAAAGCAACCTGCATTTTGTCAGAGCCAAATCATATGGCAGACAAGCTGAGCAGGACCAGGGTAGACCCTCACGAATAGAAGCTAGATCAAGGGATCTTCCAATATTTGATCATCTGTGTTCATTGATCATGTGTGATCATTCCTCAAGTAGACCTCCTTGACTCCCCTCTGACCAATCAACTGGCAAAGGCCTGGAAGACAGATGCCTTTTCTTTTCTTTGGACAGGAATGTTCCTGTATAACTTTCCACCCTTTCCACTAATATCTGGAGTATTTCTGAAGATTCAAAAGGAATCAGGAAACAGACAAGATCATTGTGATGACTCCCTTCTGGCCCAGGCATCAGTGGTTCTCCCTAACTTTGGAAATTACCAGGGGCAGTTAACACAAGTTTCCTCAGAAAATGGATCTACTCACTCAAGAACATAGGTGTTTGATACACCCCATCAATCATCTACAAATGACTGCCTGGGTGATAGGGTTTTAATTTTTTTTAGGCACCTGTTTTTTGGGGATGTATAGCAGGTACTAACAGATGCAAGAAAGCCTGCTACTAGAAAATCATATATCAGCAAATGGAAAAGGTTTTCTAGTTGGTACCAAGAACATAACCAACATCCATCTAGGCCTAGTTCTCTAGTTTTACTGAATTTGTGTGAGTTACAGTGCTATGGCCTTTTTTATTCTATCAAGGTTCATTTATTGGTCATTTTCTCCTCTTGCAAGGCAATCTCATATCAAAATGTTATTGGCAGGGTTTTGCATAAGAGGCCTCCAAGTAAATGGGTGGTCCTCCTTGGGATTTTAATTTTGTGTTAAAGAAGCTAATACTTGCTCCATTTGAACCAGCTAATGTGGCTGAATTGAGGTTCTTAACATAGAAAATAGTTTTACAGTTTGCTATGAGTTCTACAAGAAGGGTATCCAAGTTGCAAGCTCTTATGAATCAACCCTACCTCATTTTCCATAAGGACAGGGTTTCTTTGAGAACTAATCTTTCTTTTATGCCTAAAGTGGTGTCAAAGTTTACTTTAAGCCAAATTATTAATCTCCCATTTTATTTCCTGAACCAAAAAATGAGGGAGGATACGCCATACTTTGGCTGTCCACTGACAATTTGGGTACTATCTTGACAGAAATAAATCTTTAAAATCTTTGGATCAATTGCTCATTTCTTGTGAAGATAAGAGACAACCTGTGATGAAACAGAGTATTGCCAAATGGTTGTCTAAGGATATCTTTTGCTAGACTCACCATGGAATATTTATTCCAGACAGGGTCAAGGTCCACAATACCAGGGCCTTGACTTCATCTATTGCTTTTTGGAAAGGGTTGGATTCTGGAAGTTACTTGGTTCTCTGTACATACCTTTACAAAGCACTATAAGCTTGATTCCTTCTCTAGGTCTAGATCATGCTTTGCTAGGACCATTGTCCAGGGACTCCTGGACTCTTCTTCCTCCTCCCAAATACAGTTAGCTATGGTAATCTACCCATATAACAAGGCTACTACAGCAGTGATCAATATGTGGAACATAGTACAGTTGTGTAAGATGAACTTACCACAATGGTAGATGTTCAAATGATCACTGTTGCAATAGGCACTCCCTCCCTCAATCCCCATTGTTTTTTGGTGTGTTTTTTATGCCAGATTGTGGGCATTTATTTTGTGTTTTTCCTAGCTTTGTCCTTTCAGGTCTCATCTTCCCTCTCTCTAGCAGCAGGAAAGCTCTGAAGGGCTTTGCACCAAACTTGCTTTTTAGCCAGCCCAGCTTGAACTGCTTGACAGTTCAGGCATGTGGAAGGTGCCCTGAAACTTTGGAAGCTGGCAGGCTGTTCTGTCCTTTGCAGGATATATCCCATATGTGATCATTCAAACATCTACTGTTATGGTAAGTTCAACTTACACAACTGTACTATTTCTTCTCAGCATGTCAGGAAGGAAACAACAGCAAAGCTTAAAATAATTCTAAATATTTTGGACTTTAAAAAAAGGTTATGCTATTGTGTATTTTTTTTACTTTATATGCATGGAAACTAATAAAACAAGTGGATTAAGTTATGTTTGTAATGTAAAAATATAACTTAAATAGCAGTTTCATCATGTGAAAGAGTCATTCCCCCAATCTCTTTTAGAATAACTAAGTGAAAAGTCCATAATGCATGCTCAACCAGCAGGAAAATCTAAATGTTACATTTTTTTTTTTCTTCTAACACTTTTGAGATATCTAAAAAGAAATGGCATACTGCATTAAGTGAAATATTGCAGTGAGTGGTGACATGATTGTCAATGTGCTAATGGCATCCAATGTCTATGCAAAATGATGAAATCAAACATGTCAGTGTAATTCAGAAACATAAAATTTGTGTGATGACGTTCAGCTTCTCTAAACGCCGTAAGTGTGCTGTTAATAGGGCTATCACTTGCACTAAGATGCAGGGAATAGGATGTACTTTAGATGGATAGCATGTTTTAGTGGTTGCCTTTTCAGCCAGTGTCACTGATGTTGCACATCCAGTCTCCATGTCACACAGGAGTCTGTCAGTGGCTGACATACAATATGTCTATAGCTGTTACACAGCTGACCACTATCATGTGGACAAAGAGATTGTATGGGAGCTAGTAGACATGTACCTTCATGACATGGAATCAAAGGTGATGAGCAGACTGTCTATACCAGTGTGTAGTATTAACCATCTTTGCTATGGAAACCCTTCATTGTCTGACAAGAGTCATGTTAGGGGTTTTGCAAGGCTTGATTTCACAATTCCTGAATTAGTTCTATGATGTGATCCTACAGTATATGGAGGAGCATATTTACTCCTCAGACAACAAAGGAGAGAGCAGCAGTATTTGGACGTTCTAAAACATAGTAACATCAAAAAGGGGTCTTCCTGCATGAAAAGCAATTGCACGGCTCCACCAACATAAATTCCAAGCAGAAAAATATTGAGCCAGCAAAACAGTGAGACTGGAATCAAATAATATTTATTATTTCAGTATTAAAACAATTAACCAAACCGGTTTTGGCTGGTAACCAACACAGCCTTCATCAGTGTGAAGTCAAATCCATATCCATTTGTCTTATATACCTGCATACAAAACAATACAAATCCCTATTGGTTGCTCTAAAATTGCTCACTTAGTCCAGGTGGGAACAGCCCACCTAACTTGACAATTCAGCAGTTAGCATTGCTGCCTCACAGCAAGAGGTTCTCCGGTTCAATCCTTGGCTGGGGTGCCTTCTGTGCTGAGTCTGCATGTCCTCCCTGTGGTCGCGTGGGTTTCCTCCTGGTGCTCCGGTTTCCTGCCACATCCAAAAGACATGCTGTAGGTGGATTGGACACTCTAAAATTGGCCCTAGGTGTGTGTGTGCCATCTGTGGAAGGTTGGGCGCCAGGCTGGCAACGCGACACTGTAAAACTCCACTGCCAATCATGACCAGACAGGTGATCCGCTGTAGAAAAGCTGAAAGAAGAAGAAGAAGAGTCCAGAATGGAATGTAACCCGGTTTTTAGATTTATTCCCTTTAACTATATCGGTTATCATAAAGATAAACCTGGCAGATGTGTGTGTTGCACAATGCTTATATAATGCACTTATAGATTTTTTTTATTTTTAACGTCACTTATATGCTCCGAGATCCTCAGCATAAGCAGACGTGATGTTTGGCCAATATAAAAAGACCCACAACTGCATATAGCTAAATAAATTAGCCATTCACTACTACAATTGGAAACAAAAATTCACATCATAAACAATACCACAATTTTTGCTTGTGAATTGTTTTGATTTAAATATTTTGTTACAATGAGTGCAATGGCTGCATGGGAAGCATCCTGTGAGTGCTTCACCTGAAATGGTGGTTTGTATCTCCTGATAAGGTGTTCTTAAGTGTGAATGTTTGTAGTGACTAAAAAAAGAAGCACGGTTCCTACCTTTACGAAAAGAAAATGAACACCTGTCTGGTAGCATGCTTGCTAAATTCAGATCACACTGTAAAATATTCCAGTGCCTGTGTACACCAGTGATGAGTGTATCAGATGAATTCCTGCCATATGTTGTAACAAATCTAATAGGTTCTGAAGTCTGTTGTTTGTTTCTTGTACACCAAAAGGTCATCCCTCTTTAGTGTGTTGGACCAATTACTGGCCTGCAGAACATGTCCCATCCGATATCCCCTGGACTTAAATCTGTGTCATCGTGCCTGTGTTCCTGAAAAGTGGATTCTTGAGAGTAGATCCATCTCATTCTAATATATTGAGATTTGGGAATATTTTTAGCTATATGTGGAGGATGAAAGCTGGATGCATAGAGGATTGTGTTATATTGTGGATATTTCTGGAACACCTTACGTCTTACACCTTTCAACTTTGTATCACAAAAAAAAAAAAAAAAAAGAAAAAGAACCAACTTGATCTATGAACTTGACTGCCAAGTAAATCTCTCACTCATCATACCTACTTAACTATTGATAGCTGCAGCTGTTTTCTCTCAGATGATTTCAGTATTCAGTCACTTATGAACGGCACTTTTTTTCAATACATCGATGTGGGGTCAGAGGCATTATAGTATTAGTAATGATAATAACAAGTACGTATAAGCAATCATGCCAAACTGCAGTACTGCTAGTGACAACTTAACTTCTCTCCTGCCAAACACAAAATCTACATTTGCATATCAACACTCGCGTGTTTTTAGTACCATGCAGTTTTTCCTGTACAAGAAAGGCAACTTCTACACTATAATTTGACATGAATGCTGAGTGTTTCACTATCTGAACTACCAATATGGAAGCTAAACATTTTTTAACCAAATTTTTACATAGCAATTGCTAAAGAATTTATGCACTAAACCAACAACTCTACAAATGATCTTTGTGGCAGAGGAAGTAACAGGACTCTACCTTTCATTACAACAAGTCAAATCCAGGGATCTGCAGCCTATAATAATAAGCAACAGCACACAAACATATACTGGGAGCAAATATAACTGATGAGCACACTTACATGATGCATGAATCTATTTTTCCTGTAAGTAGGTAACCAAGTCAATTCTTCCTGTCAAAGCAGAAAGACTATGCAATACAACACTGCCATCTACATTCTCAGTATGGTCACCAGGCTTCCACATGGGGAGCCAAACACCAAAGGCTTCTGCAAGCTGTAGTTCTTACTCTTTCCATGATCGGTTGTATAGTGACAAAAATACAGGAAAACCACATGTCCCACAATGCATTTCAAATGACACATTTGAAATCCATAATCCCAAGGAAGTCTCATAACATTTTATTTTGTTTGTGAAGGGTGGTTTTGGAGGAGTTTCATTAATGAGAATGGTACTTAATACACACTTAACTGTTGTGTAATAGTTGTAGCAATTTTAAGATTGTCTTTGAGATAAAGGACCTCTAAACACCATGTGTGAAGATGTGGAATTTGGAAGTAGGATTTTCTAGTTACAGGACTGAATATGCAATGGATTCTTACAATATTTTACTTAAAGGCTAAAAAAGTAAAAAATAAAAATATAAAAAAAGATTTTTTTTTTAAAGAATGCAAAAAAGCATTGGTGGTTGGTTTTGCTGGTTCCTGATACTATTTTTGGTTCCTCATTACCACAATTAGCAAGACCAACCTCAAATGCTTTTCTGAAATCAGCTTGTATGCGTTTCTTTTGCAAAGTTTTCACTCCATTTTTTTTTACTTTTTTATAGTGACTGAATAAACCAAATTCTTTATTAAAAAATATTTTTTATATTTTTATTGTATTGTGAAATTGTCCATATCTGGATGCCTTTGCCTGTATTTCTCTTCAAATATCTTTGGAGCTGCTTTTTTGTATTGATTAGCGTGGTTTTCAACTTTGCATAAATATTGCACCTTATCATATCTCTTTTTCTTTGCCATGTCCATGCTTTTTTAATACCTTTTATAAAATCTCTAGGTTTTGTTCTTTATATTTTTACACTTCCTCTCACTCTTTTATTTTTGCAGGTGGCCCACAGTTTCTTCATCTGTGTAGTGTTTACCATGGGTCTGTTCCATTTGAAGTTTTTGACAATTCTTCTTGAGCAAGTATTTTTCTTTCCTCTAATTTCTCTTAATCTTTCCAAATATCTTAAATCTGGACATTCTGGGCTTCTTGCATAATAATGAGAATACATAAATCATCTTATGGCTCTTTTCTGGCCTGTCAGTTTTTGTGATTTTTGCAGATTACTGCTTCCTTCTACAACAGGGGGACCATCCTCACCCTGAATCTGGTCTAACCCAATTGTAGGAATGTTTCCGTGTTTTGAGGATTCTACACAATCTTTGTTCCAGTCCTGGCATCAGTGTGCCCACCAGGATTGTGCACTTTTTTATCTTAGGGCTTGTGCACCCAGCTGTCTTTTTTTTTTTTTACCTCTCTCCATGACTCATGCTATATAAAATAGTCTATATATCAGTGTAATCTTGGCGAGATTTTGTGAAAACAGGGTCCTCCACATGAAGGCACTCACCAAGACTTGGGGAAAATTCAGTTTCAGTAATACTACTCTCATTTTCTTGCTGATTGCAGTCATTGAGTTGTGTTGCAGATGATGTCTGATATGCCTCATCAGCAGTCTCCAGACTGTGGTGGAGATGGCAGACAATACCATTGTGTCATCTAACATCATTAAATATGTGTTCAGACCACTAAAGACCTACTTTTATTGCTTACATACATCTGATGGCATACCACAGTATGTTCTTGAAATCTGCAGCAAAATATTTGTGGTCTGTGTGAAGACTGGGTGAAGATAGGTGAAGGCTGCCAGCCTAACCAGATAGAATTTTGGAGATAATTCTGTCATCTGTAAATATTAATGCAAACCACATGCTTGTTGTCTTAAATGTCAAAAATAATGTTACATGTGGAACTGAATAAAATGCAACAGTGCACTCTACTGACCAAGTAAAGCATGTTGTGACCCTTTAATGCTAAAACTCAGAGCCAGTAAGTCTAGACCTATTTACGGTCCTATAAATGAAAAAAAAACAATTTCAGTCAAAATCTGGAGAATCACATATATAAACTGCCCAAGAGGAGAGGTTGGCATGACCAGAAACATTCATTTTAATGATGCACTTCTGCTACTAGAATCAAAACCTATAAATGTATGAGTTGTGTAAAGCTTACAGAAACTGGTATCTCAAGATGGGCTGAAACACAAAAGGAAAAAGTACATTCAAGTTTTCTGACTTGATATACTTGATATTTTGTAGTACCTATGTGAAAATGCTATGATCTTGCAGTGCACTCACCAGTGCACATAATGTCGATAAATACCATGCATATACCTTTTGTAAAAGTCTTCTAAACACACACTAAAATATCTCAGCCTTTGGTACAGACAAGGCAGCACATACTCTTCTCACTCCCACATATTCCAAGTCCATGCAGGTCACCCAAGAGTCACCAGGAAAGCAGGCCAAAGCATGTGAGGCCTACTAACTCTACTTCCATACAGGTTTGTGACTCAGTCATATGTCATGGGTTCATAGGAGTTAAATTTCTGCTTTGCCAGTACCCACCCTTAAGCCTTTCCTCCCTTTTCAAGGAGAGCCAGGCCAGTTATATCTTGGGTGAATTTATGAATATCCAAACAGTTATCCTTTTTAAAAACAGACACTGTGTCACACTGTTTAACTTGGAGAGTTAGTCTGTTCCAGAGAATTGGGTAAGAGCTGTGTTATAAATCTATCTCTCCACCATTTTTATTTATTAATTGCAGTAGGTTTAGATCAATGGCCTTAATATTAACTGACCTATTTGATTTATGGTTGTATAACAGTTTTTGGACTACTGAATCCATTATAATCAGCAAAGCTTCCATACTCTACTTTAATAATATATAATAATACTAGTCCTAACTGTAACCTTCATCTTAAATTAAATAAAAGCTGTTCCCATAATACTACCACTACAGGTGGGAACACAAACACACACACACACTCTGACTAAACCCTAAACACTCACAATCACACACACACACCCTGACTTAACCCTAAACACTCACAATCACACACACACACACACACACACACACACACACACACACACACACACTTATCCCCTGACTTAACCCTAAACATTCACAATCACACACACACACCTATCCCCTGACTTAACCCTAAACACTCACAATCACACACACACACACACACACACACACACACACACACACACACACACACACACACACACACACACCTATCCCCTGACTTAACCCTAAACACTCACAATCACAGACACCTATCTATCCCCTGACTTAACCCTAAACACTCACAATCACACACCTATCCCCGACTTAACCCTAAACACTCACAATCACACACACACACACATCTATCCCCTCATCTAACCCTAAACACTCACAATCACACACACACACACACACACACACACACACACACACACACACACACACACACACACACACACACCTATCCCCTGACTTAACCCTAAACATTCACAATCACACACACACACCTATCCCCTAACTTAACCCTAAACATTCACAATCACACACACAAACACACACACACACACACCTATCCCCTGACTTAACACTAAATACTCACAATCACACACACACACACACACACACACACCTATCCCCTGACTTAACCCTAAACACTCACAATCACAGACACCTATCTATCCCCTGACTTAACCCTAAACACTCACAATCACACACACACACCTATCCCCTGACTTAACCCTAAACACTCACAATCACACACACACACACACACACACACACACACACACACACACACACCCCTATCCCCTGACTTAACCCTAAACACTCACAATCTCACACCTACACACACACACACACACACACACACACACACACACACACACATCTGTCCCCTGACTTAAACATAAACACTCACAATCACACATCTATCCCCTGACTTAACCCTAAACACTCACAATCACACATACTCTTAAATGATCCTCTTCACCTAATCTTTCCCCTAACCTTAAAACACTCACAATCATTCACACTTAATCTATCCCCTTACCTAACCCTTACTGTAACCCTAACCCACACACATTATCAGACACACGCACACACACTACATATCTCTCTTAGCTGTTTCAGTCAGGCATACACTCAACAACTGTCTGTTTAATAAACTGGACATCTGACCAAAAACATTGTACTTTTGCCTGATGACCAAGGCAATTACCTTCAAATCAGATCCCATATAAAGACATCAAAACTTAAGTTCAGTGGGCTATGTGGTTATACACAACAGTTAAGAATAGATGGATTCCTATCTCCACTACAACCAATCACCAGTGAAGTCACACAAGATTCTGTTCTGGGAGCAGTCCTTTTACACATATTTTTCTTAGATGTCACCACTGCTGACAACACTGGCACAATATGCAGATGACTGCAAAATTGGGAGCATTGCTCTTAATCTCTGACAAAATTTCTCTTCAATCACAACTTCAAAAATCACAAGAGTGGTACAGCAAAAATTTACTTTGCCTTCAGTGTCAAAAAAAAAAAAAAAAATATATATATATATATATATATATATATATATATATATATATATATATACATATATATATATATGAAGCTTTCTGGCATTTGGCAATTTCCTACCTGGGGATTCTTGATAGCATTTAGACCAAAACAGAACATATATACATACATATAGGCACACACACATTTATACACACATATATATATGTGTGTATGTATGTGCATATATTTATATATATATTTATATATATATATATATATATATATATATATATATATATATATATATATATATATATGCATATGGTATGTGTGTGTGTGTGTGTGTGTGTGTGTGTGTGTGTGTATATGTATATATATGATTGATATATATATATATATATATATATATATATATATATATATGTGTGTGTGTGTGTGTGTTCCCTCACAGCAAGAGGTTCTGCCATTCGATTCTTGGCTGGGGTGCCTTCTGTGCGGAGTCTGCATGTCCTCCATGCAGTCGCATGGGTTTCCTCTGACATTACAAAGACATGCAGTGGGTGGATTGGACACACTGAATTGCCCATAGGTGTGTGTGTGTGTGTGTGTGTGTGTGTGTGTGTGTGTGTGTGTGTGTGTGTGTGTGTGTGTGTGTGTGTTATGGATTAATCACTGTGTCACTGTGGCAAGACTAGCCACCTGGCTGTGCAAATCTTGGCTTGAGATGATTGTCACTGTTGAAGTGACACCCTGATCCCATGTGCAAAAATGGGAAAAGGGGATGACGATGGATGAATGGATACATACATCATACAAACACACATATTATCTATACACACATATATATATATATATATATATATATATATATATATATATATATATATTGATATGTATTTATATATATGTTGTTGTGACTTTCGGCTTTTCCGGGTTAGGGGTCGCCACAGTGGAACTCCGGTCCGCTAATGATTGGCAGTTGATTTTTTACGTACCGATTTGCCAGCCCTGACGCACAGCCTTCAACGAAGGTACGCCCATTCACCATGTCTCCGCGCAGAAGACACTCTAACTGAGAATCGAACCGGACAGTGTCTTACTGTGATATATATATATATATATAGATATATATGTGTTCATAGGTAGGTACTAAGCTATCGACCCTGAGGCCTATACAAGCCCAGCCAAAAATGTACCCCAGCTTTTGCCACCCAAGAAAATTATTTTCCTGTGTCACTGTCAAGCAGAGCCACAGAAGTGATCCCCGGGATGAATTTCCTATTTCCCATCCAATCATCAAGATTTTTCTTGAGTGCTAATGAGAAGCTTTGTTTGATATAGATAGGTAGTTTATTCCAGAGTATGGGAAGTTTCTGGGACAGGAATCTATCCCTCCGGCAAGTTCTGTTTATTGTGGTGACAAGGTTTAGGTCCCTAGAGCATGTAGCTTGGAGGGATTGGGATTTCTTTAAGTGGAGCATGTCCAACAGCTCTGGGTTTGACATAGCTTTGTATGTTAGGCAGAGATCATCTCTGAGTAGGCGATTTTTGAGACGGTCTAAGTAGGGCATCTGTTTGAGGCCGGTAATCCTCTTTGTGAGGTATTTCTGCGGCCTTTCCAGTTGTAGATGTCTTGTGAGGTACATACCAAAAGGGATATTGAACTCTCTAATGTGCCTAATGAGAGGTGAGTAGAGGGGAACAATGACCTCTTTTTTTCTGGATGAGAAATCTTTTGTGATGAGGTGTGCCACATAGAAGGATTTCCTGACTACTGTGGCAATGTGATTATCAAAGGAGAGACTACTGTCCACCTGTGTCCCAAGGTCTCTTATCACACTTTCAGTGTTAAGTATACTACCGCCTATGTTGTAGTTCATGGGTACAGAGTTTTTCCAAAGGGGGTGACAATGCACTTTTTGGCATTGAGCTTGAGGCCATGGCTTTGACACCAGGCATTTGTCTCAGCAAGGCCCTTTTGTAGGATGTCCACATCGCTAGGAGTTTTGATTATGGCTCCTAGTTTGCAGTCATCTACAAACTTCATTATCCAAAGACCTTCTGTGTTAGCCTGTACTTCAGAGAAGTAGATACCAAACAGGAGAGGACCCAGGACTGAACCCTGTGGTACTCCACATGTCACTAGTCTGAAGTCGGATTTGGAGTCTGCTACTTTCACAGTGTGGGTTCTGTCAGTGAGCCAGTTGGCAACCCATCTTGTGACATAGGGATTTATACCTAGTTTAGTGAGTTTATCTATAATTCCAGAGTGGGGGATGGTGCTGAAAGCCTTGGCAAGATCTAGATACCCTCATCTACGGCTTTGGTGACTGCTTCAAAAAAGTCTATCAGGTTTAGGAGACATGATCTGCCTTTTACAAACCCGAACTGGGTGGAGTCCAGAGTTTGGAGATTACCAATGTCTTTGTTTATAAGTTCCATGATGATATGTTCCATGGCCTTGCAGACCAGGCTTGTCAGGATAATGGGGCGGTAGTTCCCGGGGTCCGTGGTAGCTCCCCCCTTGTGATGTGGGATAACCGTTGCTGTGTGCCATTCAGCAGGCACAAAGCCTGAGGTGAGGCTATGATTGAACATGGTACTTAGGTGGGGTGCCAGTTCGTTCTGTAGTTCATGTAGAACGCAGCCTGGGATGTTGTCCGGTCCCATGGATGCTGTGTTCTTGGCTTTGGAGATTGTGTTTTTTACCTGTGCAGCCATGATTACAGGAACTTTGCATTCTTCCGGTATAGAGATGGGCTCTTTATGGAGGGAGAGGGGGGTAAAGTTAGCAGTGAACCTATCTGCCAGGATGTTGGCAATATCAGTTGGGTCTGTATATGTAGTGCCATTGTGCTGTAACTTAGAGCAGATCATAGTGTTGCCATTGAGATTCTTGACATAGCTATAGAATGCTTTGTGGTTGTCTTTAGAATCAGTGGCAATTTTGTTTTCGTAACGAACTTTGGAGGATTTTATCAGGGATCGCAGATTCTTACTGAGGTTGACCAGGGAGCTCCTCCACTCATGAGATTCTGCTCTCTTTTGCAACAGTTTCTTACTTCTGTTGTACAGTTTGTTTAAGGCAAGTGACCACCAGATTGGCTTCCTTTTTTTGGAGGATAGCATCTTGGTTCTGTATGGGATAGCACGATCCATGCACTCATGTAAGTGCTTATAAAGTGCATTTGTGTAGGATTCAGTAGTCGTAATTGTATTGTCCATCTGCATGGGTGTCATGAAGTTCACCACTTCTGTCTTAAGAAGCATGAAGTTGGCTTTGGAGACATTTTTTACCATGGTTTCCTTAATGGGGGGGGGCTGGATGTGGATATCTAGGGTAATTAGCTTATGGTCGGATCGGACCAATGAGGCGTTGACTTCAGGTGTGGAACACTGGTCACTCATGTTGGCAATGACTAGATCTAGGATATTGTTGCCCCTGGTGGGGGTGTGGATAAGTTGATCCAGGGCATTGGAGTTTCTGAATTCCAGAAAGCGATGAGCAAAGAAGTGGGTACATGAGTAGTTTTCCCAGTTAATGGTGGGGTAGTTGAAATCGCCCATTATTAGGGTGTTTGGTTGAACTGTAATATTTTCCAGTACATCAAGAAAAGGGGAGTGGGAATCCTGGGGCATGGTGGGGGATCTGTAGCAAGCTACAATTTGGATTTCAGGTTTGCCCAGAGTTAGCTACACTTGGATAACCTCGGCTGCATTATGCTGAGCAACTAGCCTGGAGGTCTGGATATTCTTAATGAATATGGACACACCTCCGCCTTTGGTGTTCCGGTCCAGGTTACATGGCCTATATATATATATATATATATATATATATATATATATATATACACACACACACACACACTCACTGATTGCTACTAGGCTAATGACCCAGGGGCATTTCTAAGCCTAGCCAAGTTTTACCGAAAGAATAATGACATCCGGTATTCAAATAGGAGATTGAAGCCAGTCATTTTTAAGCTACCTCTTTGGATAAAGGGCATTGGTGCCAGGTCCACTGTAAATTTCCTATTCCCTTTCCATTAGTCAAGGTTGTGCATAAATTGGGTAATAGATTAACTCATCTTCACACTGGATTGGAAGCTTGTTCCATATGAGGGGCAGTCTCTGAACACATCTGTCATTTCTGGTCATTGTGCTACATGGGGAAAATTTGAGAGTAAGGATGTGATTAAGGCGAGGGGTGTAACAAGTTTGACTGCTGAATGGACTAGGACAGAGATGAGTTTGGGAATAAGGGAGTTATGGAAGGATTATGAAACTGTATAACAGTTTAACGTTAATATAAGTCACATATGTACAGTAGAACAGCAAAAAGAGCATTCCAGAAATGAATGTGCTTATGTAATGATATGCATTTTTTGCAGTAATTATCATATTTACAGTGAAGTGAACATGCTATGTTTGGAGTGAGCATACAGTTGTTCAGCTAGTGAATGGGTAAAACTACTGTAGTACAGGAATCAGTTACTGAAGTATGCAAAAGTTAGCTAGCATCCCTAAAGAATGAGCATTCAAATTCCTTCCTGTGATGCTATTTCAGTTTTGTCCTAAAGGCAGCCATGGTTTACTGTTTCTTTACTTCTGTGATGAGATGAATGCAGATTGATGGCTACAGCCTTGCAAATGCTTTTTTCCCCTCCAATAGCAGCTTTGAACCTGGGTCTGACTATGGCAGGACTATCACTAAGAGTTTTAGTAAGAGAGTAGTACTGATTTCTGATAGATAATTTTGTTATTGGTGGAGAGAATTTTCATAATGTAATGTTAAATAGCACTGAGCTGAAAAATAACTTGGCTTTACTCTAGGAAATCATCTGAGTCATTTCAGAAGGTCACAATGATGGGTATCAGTAAGATGAAGTAATGCAGCTTTACTTTACTTACTGCCATTTTTAGTGTAAAAACCAAAATAAGTAAGCCCAGTATAGCAAACCAGTAACCATTTGTAGTCTGTTTAATTACTACTAGGCTCTAGTGAGAATAGTGGTAGGCCACATTCTAATTTTTAGCTGTTTGCTGTACATGTAATTGGGAGGAGTGGATGTGATATTTTATAGCAAAATTTCAGTTAGCTTGAATATTTACTAATCACTTTATCCGTATGTTTAATGAGTGTAAAGGAAGGGATCTAGCTTCATGCCCAGGTATCTTTGTTCAGTTAGATTAAGTAAGGATTGAGTTTGCCGTCTTAAACTAGTAGTGTTGGTGGATGCAGTAGCTTCACTGGTGTAGCAAAAAGTATGATGCTGAATTTTTTTGGATTTATTACGAGCTTGTTATAGAAGGTTCAGTTCAAGGAAAATGTCTTGAAGCTTATCTGGAAAGTATGGAAGAACAAATTTTTTTTTTGTCCCTACTGAGTTCTGACTCAGATTCTGAGGAGAGCATGGTTTTGGCAAGTCATTTTTTATGTTTCTCTTTTCTTTGGCTGTTTGGGTTGTATCCTACCTAGGTGACAACAACCAACCAGCTTCACCAAACTCTGGCTCCTTCCCACACCTTCAGTCTGCGTGCTGATTGGACAGCCCATTTGTGGAGGGAAATCAGCATTTCGAGTGAAGTTTACTTCAGAATTACTATAGCAATAACCCACGCCTGGGTGTGGGTAATGCTAAATTTACCCACGGTTGGCGTGGTTTGGTCCCGAAGGCGAAGCCCGAGGGACCAAACAAAGCCAACCGTGGGTAAATTTAGCATTACCCACACCCAGGCGTGCTATTATATCATGACATTATTTAAGAAAAGAAACTGTTACTTTTCTTAAATAATGGCATAGTATAATGCCTGTTTACTGCCCTTCCGCAGATGTCTGGCATCCGGCAGTTCTGATGTACTGCGCCTGCGCAGTACATCAGAGTTGAGCAAAAGCAACGGAGAAAGCAAGATCTCCGTTGCTTTTTCTTGAGTCTCGCTATGTTAAATGAGTTTAACATAGCGAGACAGTTAAAATAAGCAGCGGACATCTCCGTTGCTTATTTTAAACTGTCTCGCTATGTTAAACTCATTTAACATAGCGAGACTCTAAAAAGCAACAGAGATCTTGCTTTCTCCGTTAAAACACTGTCTCACTATGTTAAATGGGTTTAACATAGCGAGACAGCTTTAAAATAAGCAACGGAGATCTCCATTGCTTATTTTAAAGCTGTCTCTATGTTAAACCCATTTAACATAGCGACAGTGTTTTAAAGCAGTTATACTAATGGAAAAAAGTCCGGGCGACCGGACCTTTTTCCATTAGTATAACTCGATTTACAACGGGCACGCTGGCCAATCAGCGTGCACGTTTTGGGGGGGGTCATGGTATAATTCAGAAGTTTCTTACCTCCTTAAGGGTTGCCAGACGAGAGGCTTCACAAGAACAGTTTGCTACAGGCTTCATTTCTGGCAGATAAGCCTGCAACAGGGGAACCCTTCCTATAGAAAATACTGCTTTTTTAAAAATATTTTTGGTGTGTGTGTTTAATTTTCTTAATAATGCTGGCAGTTTTATTAATAGAAGATTTTTTTTTGTCAGAAACTTTTTTAGAAGCATTCTAGAGATAACTACAAGATCCTCAGTACATACTTTTACAAAACATTACACATTGGATTGTTTTTTCCAGGTCCAGGACTGTTTTTGCTAAGGCCAATCTCCATTAAGTATGCACTTAAGGTAAGTAGAATGAGAACTTGTGTAACCATTAAGTAATTTCCGTCTCTTGTTATATTTATCTATTTATGCAGCTATTCTACCATAGGGGTTTGTTTTTAAACTTCTCAGTATACTAGTTGCAGATAGGGAATGCTTTATCAATGCAACTATCTAAGTGGGAATAGAAATCCAGAGACATAGGTAGCAGCTTTAGCAATGCAATCCATTGGAGGAGGAGGACTACAGTGATCTTTCATGTCAGCATTATATGTTTGTTTATCCCCGTTACCTTCCCTGGCCTCTGTCTTTCTCTCTCTGTCCTTGTCATTTATTTTCTCACCTAAACCTTCTCTTTCTTTGTACAGTGGATATAAAAAGTGTTCACACCCCTGTTAAAATGCCAGGTTTTTGTGGTATAAAAAAATGAGACCATAATAAATAATTTCAAAACATTTCCCACCTTTAATGTGACCTATAACCTATACAATTCAATTGAAAAATAAATCTGTTAGGGGAAAAATATAAAAAAATAAAAAATGTACAATAAGCTGGTTGCATAAGTGTGCACATCCTTAAACTAATATTGTTGAAGCACCTTTTGATTTAATTACAGCATTCAGACTTCTTGAGAAGGAGTCTATCAGCATGGCACATCTTGATTTGGCAATATTTGCCCACTCTCCCTTGCAAAAGCACTCCAAATCTGTCAGATTGTGAGGGCATCTCTTGTGCACAACCCTCTTCAGGTCACCCCACAGATTTTCTACTGGATTTAGGTCTGGGCTCCGGCTGGCCATTCCAAAACTTAAATTTTCTTCTGGTGAAGTCATTCTTTTGTTGATTTGGAAGTATGCTTGGGGTCATTGTCGTGTTGACAGGCTAAATTCCTCTTAATCTTCAGCTTTCTAGCAGATGCCTGAAGGGTTTGGGCCAAAAGTGACTGGTGTTTGGAACTGTTCATAATTCCCTCCACTTTGACTAAAGCCCCAGTTCTAGCTGAAGAAAAGCAACCCCAAAGCATGATACTGTCATCACCATGCTTCACCATGGGGATGGTGTTCTTTTGGTGATGTGAAGTGTTGCTTTTGCGCCAAAGTACCTTTTGGAATTGTGGCCAAAATGTTCAACCTTTGTCTCATCAGACCATAACACATTTTCCCACATGCTTTTAGGAGATTTGATGTATTGTTCTTCAAATTTTAGCCTGGCCTGGATGTTTTTTCTGTGTAAGAAAAGGCTTCCATCTTGCAACCCTACCCCATAGCCCAAACATATGGAGAATACAGGAGATTGTTGTCACATGTAGTACACAACCAGTACTTGCCAGAAATTCCTGCAGCTCCTTTAGTCTTGCTATAGGTCTCTTGGCAGCCTCCCTGACCAGTTTTTGTCTTGTCTTTTCATCAATTTTGGAGGGACATCCAGTTCTCTGCAATGTCACTGTTGTCCCATATTTTCTCCTGTTTTTGATGACTGTCTTTACTGTGTTCCATGGTGTATCCAATGCTGTGGAAATTTTTTTGTACCCTTCTCCTGACTGATACCTTTCAACAAAGAGATCCCTTTGATGCTTTGTAAGCTCTCTGTGAACCATTGCTTTTGCTTTAGCAGGCAACTGAGTAAATGTCAGGAAAATCCTACTAGGACAGCTGAATTTTATTTGGGGTTAGAGTCTCTTTAACTGATGGCAGGTATGCACCAGAGAAGACTGAGTGCTGTAATTAAATTAAAAGGTGCTGCAAAAAAGTATTAGTTTAAGGGTGTGCACACTTATGCAACCAGCTTATTGTACGTTTTTTATTTTTTATATATTTTTCCCCTAACAGAGTTGTTTGTTTTGCCATTGAATTGTACAGGTTACAGTTCACATTAAAGGTGGGAAAAGTTTTGAAATAATTTATTGTGGTTTCCTTTTTTTATATCACAAAAACCTGGCATTTTAACAGAGATGTGTATACTTTTTATATCCACTGTATAATAAGGCAGCTCTCCCCCACAAAAACAGAATAAAATGCCCTTCTCCTGCCCCATTTAGTTTCTCTTGGGTATGCATGTATGCATTACTCTGCTCTTCATTTTTGACAGTTCCTATCTTCCCCTTCCCTCCCTATTTGTATGATGAAGTATACTTGCTCTATGCTGTGCTACACCTCTGTGGAATGTTCACAGAGTCTGAGTTGCAGTAGTTAGGCACTGTGTTGCATGTGTGAATGAGCATAAACGTATGCACATTTCACTATTTTACTTTTCACATTGCTCATGAGACCTATACCAGCATGGCCCCATCCCAGAGGTCAGTAACATGACTGCTGCCTGTAACCCAGGAGCGCTCATTTCCTTGTAGCCTTTTTCTGGGAATACCAGCGCTGTGCTGGTACTAATGCACAGCTACATTGACATTATGAATAGTGCCCTCTCTTTGCACTGGATCCCACCTAGGTGACATCCCTTACTTGGTCAACTGTTTAAACAAATCAGTTTTCTTTGTATCAGTGTTGCATCTATCTAGTCCTGATCTGGACACACTGAACTTCGTTAAGACCCACTAAGGCTAATTCTGATATGAGGTTTCTTTCATCACTCTGTAGTATTGTGATTGTTTACCAACTTACCCTTATGGTCCCTCATCTTGATCTTGCCCACATGCTAGCAACGCAGCTTCCACAGCTATCCCACCATCCTCCCATCGTCTGCAGCAGAGAATGCCTTTCACTTTAGCACACCTACAGCTCTTTATTTTAGTATTTTTTCCCTGTGCACAGATTTATTTTTTTATTTTTCAGTTCTCTGCTCAGCTGTCTGATCAGAATTCCAGTACCACACATTCCAAAGTGTAGTTGGTACCTCAAAGGAGTTTTGAAATGGTACATTTGTTTTTCCTTTAACAGGGGATATAAGTATGCAAGCTGTTTAGGATACCAGTTGTAATTCCAGGAATCATGCTTACAGCAACCAAAAACTAATCTCTTAGCAATGGGTTCCGATTCAGATACCACAAAGTACACTTAAAGAATGCCTTAAGTAAAACATAGGGTTGTTCCACTATGAGAAGACAGCACTAAATAACCCTATTTTTTTTACTTAAGACATTCTTTAGGTGTAGTTTGTAGCATCTGAATAGGAACCTATTGCTGAGGCTTTATTTTTCGGTTGCTGGTTGATTTGTATGCCTCTGGTTTGCCAAAAGCTTTCTTGGTTATTTGTCAACCATGCTTACAAGACGTATTTGAGAAATGAAGAATATACATTAAATCTGAGGTAGCATCTTGAAGTATTCCCCTTCTCGTATGTACATTATTTTTGGTGCTATTTCTTGTTAGCAGGGGCATAATTACCTGCAAAAAATGTTTTAAAGGTGAAGTAGAAAATTTATGAATTTGACTTTTAGAGGATGGAATCACAGTTAATTTTTTCAAAGTTTCATGAGACAGTTTTAGAAGTCATCCTTGTAATAAGTAGTAAACTGCTAAGGAGATGACTATATGAACTAAGGAGATTCAGAGGGCAAAAAAAAATTATACATGCTGTGGGAGACTTGATTCAAACACAAAATAATTACATTTTTGTGAAAAAAAAGCTTTTAACTTTTTTTTTACCAAATTTGAAAACATAATGCATACTTGCTGTTAATCTTTCTTCCCTTCAGCTAATAATAATGGTCTTTTCTATCAGTGGACCATTGCTTGGGCATTTTTTTGCACACAATTTAGTGATTTAGGAGCTCATAAAGCCCTAATTGCACCCATCCACTACAATGTCATTCATAGTTATGACAGCTGTAGCTGTCCTACATACAGTTAGTGAGTTTGCAGGAGCATGTATCAGTCAGCTGAGTACTGAGTAGTACTGCCACACCATTTCACATAAGTAAGTAGCACAGGGAATAGAAGACTAAAAGGTGGCATTCACTTCCCCCACGAGAATGAGCACACATGGACACATACACACACAAGCATGCACAGCTTGCCTTCTATACTTAACCAAGCAGAGGCTAATTACTTCTACAGCTCTCATTCTTACATGTCTTATACAATAGATGATATACTGTCAGCATACACATCAACATAGATGGACACTCACCCCAACAGAAAGACACACATACCTGCAAAGACACACACCTTGACACCTAATCTATTACTAGCAAATACACATGACTCCCTGTGCTTGCCTGCAAACATGCACACACTGTACCACTTACTTGTATCTGTATTTTGCGCCAGGATAACTGCTCAATTTAACCTTCAACTCTCTGACCCACTGAAGTGCATTGATGCAACACAGCTTGTAACCACATGCACCTGTGCTATTTGTGCTGTTATGTAGGGAGTACAGATATATGTGAATCACCCTACTTTCAAAGATACTTTGCAGAGCCATGCACTAGGAAACACATGGGTCTGTTTTGCATAAGTCAAAACCACAGACTGCTCATTTACATCTGCCTCAAAAAGCCATCATTGCTCAGTAAAGCTTAGCTGGATTAATGTGCTATGATGGCTGTAGATATTTGGGTCAGGCATGCAAAGATGTGCAATTGGCTATACATATTTTGCAACCATCTCTGAACCCTAGCTTATGTCTCTCCCTACTTAAGCATAAACATCAGGATTGCATTGTTTAAAGTGCAGTACATTTCTATTTGAAGACAGCTCTGAGAGGCAGACCTTCTTTGTGCTTCTGTTTTTCTGGTTATGAGTAAAGATACTTTTATATTAGTGGTGCATTCCATGGGCACGTCTTAATAGATTAATTCACACATCGTGTATTTTATTTGTTTATTTTTTTTTATATTCATAACTGGGCAAGTGATCTGGCTTAGCTATAGCATTACTATGATCTCACCCCTGACATCCTTCAGTATCCTAAACATTTTACATACTGAGAGAAGCACCATTCTCATTTTGACCATAACATTTCACTACAATCAACACATCAGATGGTTAATTTATTTGCATTATTAACTATCATTCTAGCTCTTCCTCAGGTCTGCATAATTCCTAGCTCAAGTATTTACTGCCAAGAATGTTTGCTACGCTCTTAAGAGACATCACACTGCTAAGCACAACCATCTCTTCCACTGCTTTAGCAACAAATATGAATACCTGCAAAGGCCTGCAGTATTTTTCATGCCTCTTGTTTAACAGACATATTGAGAAGTGTAGCAACTGGAGCTGCCCCTCAGATGTGACACTTCCCAACGTATTTCCCTTCAAACTGTTACAGCTCATTTGTAACAAGCAACTGCTATAGTGTACACATGACAGGCTAGAGGTATTCAGTTCTATAGTCCAGGGATTGGACGGACTTACTGAAAATTTTTTTTTCCTTTTGGACTGTAGCAACTGCTTGCTACATTTGGAGCAGTCAGTTGCTGCAGTCAACATAAGGAGCACCGAAGGACTTCAGTTCTGAAGTAATGGGACAAGGCTTACTTTATAAAAAAAAAAAAAAAAAAAAAAAAAAAAAACACTCTTTTTTTTCCTTTTAAACTGCATCTGTCTGCTACAGTTTACATTACACATGGAATACTAAAGAAGTGCTTTAGTTCTGAACACAAATGCAATACCGGCACTCATTCCTGAAAATCTGTACTGTAACATTTGTGGATCACACCTGGTAACGATCTGGATCCAGGATGGCTGCCCCCTTTGCCCCATCCTAGCTACGCTATTGGACATACATTAAGATCTGTGTCTAATTAGCCTAACAATGGGTCCCCAATTCAATTACACTCTGATGTAAAATTTTCCAATCAATACGCCATTATACCGGCACTTAAATATACTAAATATATTATTATATAAAGGAAAGGCTCACCCAGATTCTGCTGCACTTTGCTGAGAGGGAAAGGTTGGTTTACTTTTTATTTGTTGTATTTTGTATTGGTTTATTGACTTTTTATATTTTGAGTGCTGTGATTTGTTTTCTTTACCTTGTGTTTTGCTTGTGTTCTGCTTTTAACTGCATATTAAAACTTCAAAAGACACCACAGCTCTGTTTCTTGTGAGTCAGGCAGAAATTAGAACTGATCAATTAAGGACTCGTACATAAGATAGAAGAGGTCACTTAAGGTTAATCATTTGTGAACTGAGGGGGTGGAGCTAGGGACTAAACCTTCTATTTAAGGGGTAAAATAAAACATTTCAGAGCTTTATTGGAAAGGCTCACCCAGACTCTGCTACACTTTGCTGTGAGGGAAAGGTCGGTTTGCTTTTTATTTGTTGTATTTTGCATTGGTTTATTACCTTTTTATATTTTGAGTGCTGTGATTTGTTTTCTTTACCTTGTGTTTTGCTTGTGTTCTGCTTTTAACTGCATATTAAAACTTCAAAAGACACCACAGCTCTGTTTCTTGTGAGTCAGGCAGAAATCCCCCCCCCCCCACCCGTGTCACTGTTGTGTTCTTAAACACCACTGTCTTTCTAGTTCCCTGCCTCTTATGTTAATTTGACCATAGTTAATTTGACCATATATCTCATTTCCTCTCTGCTTTCACTGGCTTGTGTGAGTAAGCACAACATTATCATTTTGTGAAATCACTCTCCTTCAACTGTTTAAATTTATTTTCCATTCTATTGTATTCCACAGTACCGGAATGCAAAAGTGATCAGCCCCTTTCAATCTATCTTGCTGTTTTAAAAATAGTGACTCTCCACTATAACTTAACTTTTTAGACAGGTAAAACTTAAGTTACCTACTTTCACATCTAACTTCTCTAGTGCACACTGCAGTATTTAGGATAAACCATTTTTTTTTCATCTTACCTTTAAGCATCCCTGTGACTAGCACTTGCTCTAATACATGCTGGAAAGCACTAGGAAGCCTTAAACTGATACAAGCACTCAACTCTCCTTATTAATAAGGAAAAATTAATCATAGGCACTAAACAGCCTATAATTGCAAAGTACCTTGCTAAAGTAAGGGAAAACAGCTCCTGTACTTAAAAAAAAAAAAAAAAAAAAAAGAGCACCAAACCAGGCATGTCCAAGGGTCAGCTTCAGCTGATTTCTCCTGTCCACCTGGTGAATCTGGGCATACTGGGGCAATGCAGCAATTGCCTCATGTACACAGACAACCCTCTCCTCCTACCACCCAACACTACAACCTGTGAGAGATGCACTTACATAGCCAAACTGGAAGCAAAGCTCTCTCCACCCAAGACTGTGCTAGACAGTCAAGAGGAGAAGGTTAACACCCGCACTACACCTCAAGCAACACATAGCCCTTTCAAACTCACACCACCAACACCTACACATAGCAACACTAAATCCACATATGCGGAGGCCCTTAACTGCAACCTGTCCAAGCAACAAGGACCTCCGAAGCTGAAATGCAAACAAACACCAATCACAACCAAAGTGTCACATAGCTCACAACACCAGTGTGCCCCCCAGCAAAGCCCCTAAGGCAAGACAACGTACCTAACACTTTAGTCATAGGTGACTCTATAGTCAGGCACACTGATGTCCCACTCACCAGGCTAAACAAGGAGAAAATTACAGTGAGCTGCCTGTCGGGTGCCAGGATCCTCCACATAACTCATGCACTCAAGTCACTCCACAACGAGTACAAATATGACTCTGTCATTGTCCATGTTGGAGTGAATGACTTGAGACGTACCTCCCTGGACTACATGAAAATAGACATGGAAGAGCTCTCGGATCATGTGGCCAAGCAGGTATGACCTTAGCCCTGAGTAGCATCCTGCCTTCGCCCAGAATGATACCACAATATAAGGACAAAATGATTGACTTCAATAATTGGCTAAGCTTCTGGTGTCATTCAAAGGGGACCCAGTATCTGTCTGCCTGGGACAACATGATCGACAGACCATGATGCTTTGCCAGAGATGGTCTGCGCCTGTCGACCCTGGGATTCAGGTTACTGGCTAAGGCTCTTGCCACCCCTATAGTGCCTTTTTTAGGCAAAGTTCAAAGGACAAAACCACCACCGTAACAGGTACAAGCATGCAAAATCTGAAGGTAATGCTACTCAATGCTAGAAATCTAAACCTCAAAATGCACTCTCTCGAGGCACTCCTAAAAATGGAGAACATCGATATTTGTGCTGTAACTGAGTCCTGGTTCAAGGCTCCAGAGAGCACCCCTGCAATACCAGGCTACAACTCTTACCACACTTTTCGGCCACCAAACCAGGATCAAAACACTAAAAGTGGAGGAATGTCCATATTCACCAAGGATATTCACACCACCAGGTTAGTTGCCCAACACAATGCGTCTGAAATTCTCTAGGTGCAACTAACACTAGGTAAAACTGCAATCCAAATTGTAGCTTGCTACAGATCCCCCATCATGCCCCAAGATTCTCACTACAACTTTCTAAACATATTGGAAAATATTAATATACAACCAAACACCCTAATACTGGGTGATTTCAACAACCCTGCCATTAACTGGGAAAACTACTTGTGCACCAACACCTTTGCCCAACGGTTCTTGGAATTCATAAATTCCAATGCCCTGAATCAACTAATCTATAGTCCCACCAGGGGCTCCAATATCCTAGACCTGGTCATTACCAACATGGGAAATCAATGCTCCACACCTATGGTTACCCCTCCCCCCATTGGTCAGGTCAGACCATAAGCTAATCACCCTTAACATCCACATCCCACCCCCACCCCCCAGTAAGGAAACCTTCATAAAAAACTTCTCCAAGGCCAACCTTCATGCTACTCAAGTCAGAAGTTACAAACTTCATGACACCCATGCAGACGGGAACTGAAAGTTTGACTGCTGAGTCCTACACTAAGGCACTGTATGAGCACATCCACTCATGCATGAATCATGCCATCCCATATAGAACCAAGATGCTCTCCTCCAAAAAAAGAAGACAATCTGGTGGTCTCCTGCCACAAACAAACTTTACAACAAAAGGAAAAAACTGTTGCAGAAAAGAGAAAAATACCAGGGTGCAAAAAACTCCCTTACCAGCCTCAGTAAGAAGCTGAGATCCCTCATAAAATCCTCCAAAGCTAGTTACGAAAATAAAATTGCCAAAGATTCCAAAGACAACCACAAGGCATTCTATAACTATGTCAAGAATCTAAATGGCAATGCTCAGATCTGCTCTGAGCTACAACAGAATGGCATTAAATATACTGATCCCAAGGATATTGCCAATATCCTGGCAGATGGATTCAGTGCCAACTTCACCCCCCTCTCACCCTCTAAAGGGCCCATCTCAATACTGGAAGATAGCCAAATTCTGGTAATAATGGCCACACAGGTAAAAAATGCACTCTCCAAAGCTAAGAATACAGCATCCATGGGACCAGATGACATCCCAGGCTGTGTACTACATGAACTACAAAATGAACTGGCACCTCACCTAAGTGTCATGTTTAATCATACCCTCACCTCAGGCTTTGTGCCCACTGAGTGGCGCACATCTACAGTTATCCCACTCCACAAGGGGGAATCCACCTTTGATCCCGGGAATTACCACCCCATCAGTCTGACGAGCCTGAACTGCAAGGCCATGGAATTTATAAACAAAGACTTTGGCAACCTTAACACACTGGACCCCACCCAGTTTGGGTTTGTGAAGGGCCGATCTTGTCTCCTGAACCTTACTGACTTCTTCGAATCAGTCTCCAGAGCCATGGACGAGGGTAAGGCAGTTCACACAGCCTATCTGGACCTCGCCAAGGCCTTTGACACCATCCCCCACACTGGAATCATAGATAAACTTACTAAGCTGGGCATTAATGCCTATGTCACTCGATGGGTTGCCAACTGGCTTACTGACAGAACCCACACTGTAAAAGTAGCTGACTCCAAATCCAGCCTCAGACAAGTGGAGTACCTCAGGGTTCAGTCCTGGGACCTCTCTTTTTTTGACATCTACTTCTCTGAAGTACAGGCCAACACTAAGGGACTCTGGCTAACAAAGTTTGCAGATGACTGCAAACTGGGAGCCATTACTGAATACCCAAATGATGTGGATACTCTACAAAAGGGCCTTACAGAAACAGATGCTTGGTGCTAGAGCTATGGGCTCAAGCTCAATGCCAAGAAATGTATAGTTATCCCCTCTGGGAAAAAAACATGTACCCATGAATTATCACATAAGTGGCAGTACACTAAACATCGAAAGTGTGGCAAGAGACTTAGGGACACAGGTGGACAGTTGTCTCACCTTCAATAACCATATTGCCACAACCAACAGGAAATCCTTCTATGTGGCACACCTCATCACTAAGGGCTTTTCATCCAGAAAAAAGGAGGTCATGGTCCCACTGTACTCATCCCTCATTAGACCCATTATAGAATACAATGCCCCATTTGGTATGTACCTCTCAAGACATCTGCAACAACTGGAAAGGCCGCAGAAATACCTAACTAAAAGAATCACAGGCCTAAAGCAGATGACCTAGGCTGACCGCCTTAAAAAACTCCAGCTATACTCTCTCACATATCATCTACTCCGAGGCGATCTCTGCTTAACATACAAGGCCATGTCAAACCCAAAGCTGTTGGACATGCTACACTTAAAGAAATCCCAATCCCTCAGAGCCACATGCTCCAGGGATCTAAATCTTGTCATCACAATAAACAAAACATGCTGGAGGGATAGGTTCCTGACCCAGAGACTCCCCAGACTCTGGAATAGACTGCCCATACATGTCAAGCAGAGTGCCTCTTTGGCCCACTTCAAAAGGAACCTTGATGATTGGATGGGAGAAAGGAAATTCACCCCTGGGATCACGTCAGTCACCCTGCTAGACAGGAGTCCAGGGAAGTAAATATTGTGGGAAGAAATAGCCAGGGAATTGTTATGGCTAGGCTTGTATAGGCCCTAGGGCCGATAGCCTAGTACCAACCTATGAACCCATGTTTCCAAAACTTTTTAAGCACATTTTATCCTCTATCTGCACTATACTGTTTAGTCTCGCACAATTTAAAACCTATCTAGTTTCAAACCTACATCCCAACAAAGGAAGAAATGGATAGGAAAAGCAGCAAGTACATTTTGCCTTCACTATTTTTCATTTTAAGATCTGAAGATTATGCCCAAATAAAACCTCAGTAGCTGTGACTCAGATTTCCCTCTAATTCAGCTAATCCTTTTAAAACCATAAAATAAAGGGAAAGGAAATATGAGGGGGATAATTGCCCTGTGTGGTATTCACACAAAACTTATGTTTCAAGCATTAATCCAAATACCTACATTTACCTCTCACCCCAAAGTGCACTTAACAATCCACTGCATGGGCATAGTAGCCACACCAGCATGAGGTGCCACAGGAAGAGTTAAGATATCTCTCCTGCCCACAAATGACATGCCGCCATGGTCCTTCCAAGCATTTTGTGGGAGGTATCTTTAGCAAACACTAGCTATGATTAAGGATTCTATAAATAAAATAATTGGTGTCAATATCAATAAACATATTAATGGACATGCTGGTATTACAAAAATACATCAATCTAAGAAAGGTGAAAAAAAATATTTTGCCATTACATATAATACGTTGAGTGAAAAAAAATTGGAAAATAGTGAAACTTCATTGGAAGTTTTTACTGAGGGATGACATTTTGAATACTATAATTGATGATATGCCCTATGTGGCTTATAAAAGAGGGCAGCATTTATGTGACAAGTTGGTGAAATCATATTTTGTATTACCTATGATGGATGTTCCTGTTTCTTTAAGTAACAAAGGTACTAGACCTTGTAACAACTGTAATATATGTTGCTGTATAGTACCTAGTTTTTATAGAATAAATGGGAAACAATCTGTAACAAATGATGTTTTCTGTTGTGAAACAGAAGGTGTGGTGTATTGTTTAAGGTGTCCCTGCAACCTATTTTATATTGGTGAAACCAAGAGAAAAATCAAGATGAGGTTGCAGGAACACATTAGAGATATCAAAAAAAAAGAAAGAAGAAAGTCCTATAGCAATGCATTTTATGCATAAACATAATTGTGATTATACTTTATTAGAGGCAACAATTTTAGAGAAATTATTTATTAGAAAGGGGGATGATAGATTAATTAAAAATAGATTATTGTACAAGGAAACTATGCTTATTTTAAAATTTTATACCCCTGTACCAAGGGCTTTAAACACGGACATTAATTGGAAGTGTCTGCTTTAAATTTTTAGTTTCAATATATATTTTTTATTGGTTTCATTAATTGTTTAATTAGTGTTTTATATATATATATATATATATATATATATATATATATATATATATATATATATAAGGGAATGTTTTAACATGAATTTGTACTCTTTGAAGGCTGTTTTGGCTGAGGCGCTAAGTGCAATAAATTGTTCTTTTCTTGGATCTGATTCCAGTGTTGATCATCTTTAGCAAACACTGCCTGCCACTATCCAGGTAACATTTCCTTCTACACTATAAAGAAACAACGTAGGAAATCTGAAAACACAGGATCTATTATTTATGTATGTGTTTCAAAGAAAAAATGAACTATTCAAACCACCTTTGGTATTAAATTTCATCATGCCAAAGTCAGCAATTTCTTACTATTCCCATGCAAACTACTATCACATTTCAGGAATCTGCAAAAAGAACCATCTACAAACAGTGAGCCCTACACAAATGTAGGCAAATATACTTTCATGAATGTCCCAGTGCAGACAGTTCATGCAATGGATAAACAGGAATGATAAGAGTTGGATTATAGCCAAAGTACTGGAGCCACATCATGATGTTAGTTTCTTTATCACTTCAACCATGTGCTTTGCAGAATGTTCCAACTGTTCAACTTATCGTTATAGGTGGGTTTGTAATTTTTCACAGGTTATGACATTGTCCTTTCTGTGTCTATACGGGATAATCCATTTTGGATGTAGATACTCCATTTGTGAGATAGTGTCAGTTTATTTCAGTGGGTACCTCTATTTTTGTTTTGCTCTACAGATTTAGAGATTTAAGGTATAAGTTTTACACACTACTTTTGCTTCACTTTTCTGAGAGATTTTCATGTTGGTACATACATTTTGCTACTGAAACCAGTTCTGTCCCAATTCTAGTATTTTTGCATAATCATCTGATCCATTGACGGGTGTTTGAACACTGCCTGTTTTAACCTCTGCATCTGTATGCAGTTGAGTTGGACATCTCAGGTGTACAGGAAGACACAAATCATGGAATTTCTTGATCACTGGAACAAACTCACTTCTACTTTGAACAACTGAATTCCTCTAATTGTGTACCACTCATACCTGAGCACAGCTCTCAGTTACTCCTGAATTTTATAGCCAGACTAGGTGATAGTGGGGTGAAAGAAACACAAACATACATTATAGCTTGTATAGATGTTGGATATAACCCTTGCCAAATTATTAATTCAGTGAAAGAAAAAAATATTTTCCACAATCCAGTTTTCTGCTGATCACCTTCTACTTTATGTTTACTTGAGTTTCATGTAACAATACTTTACAACTAAAATCTACCATTCTGTTTCTGGCAAAACTGATAATGGATTAGTGTTCCAGTTTTGCAAAGCCAGGCTCTTTTCCATCATTGCTGCTAGATGGAACTCTCTTTTTTATTTTACTTTAAATTAGTCACACAGTCGTTTTCATTCTACTGAATAGGTATGAATCTAGCTACATTTTGATTATTTCTAACCTATAAACTTTAAAATAACATGTTTGTTTTAAGGGACCAATTCTGAACCAGATCACACTTGCAACTGCATTACTTCAAATTTGTAATTTTTCCCCACCTACAAAACACACACACCAAAACAAATGGGTGTAATGAATCATATTCAATATTTTATACTTATCTGGGAAATCTCTAGGTAAATACTGAAAAGTGATAAAACAATAAAAATAAAAAACACTTTTCTTGGTGAAAAAATGGCATGTAAAAAGTGCTTCCTTCCACAATAATACATACTTAATCAGATGAAGTCTGTATTATTCTGGATAAAAGTTATAAAATGTCATATTTTTTATTTCTAGCAAAGTGGTTTTGTGATGCCCGTGCCCTAGCCCAGCAATCAAGGAGTCTCAGTCCTCATATATGAGGAAAGGATAACAAATACACACAGTAAAGTGCAATTTCCTTTAAGAGCACACAGAGATCACAGTCTGGGGATGGCCGCTACCTTGCTCCCCAGGTCCCCAATAAGACTCCCTACTGGCACAGCTATAGGCTCCAGATCTCAGCCTAGCTGGGCAAGGTAAAATCTCTCTATCCAACTGGTGCTTCGTGTCCCTGCCCAAGTAGCTGACACACACATACTTTAAGATAGGAGTTTATACAACCACACAGACACTTCTTGGGAAGGCTGGCACAGGTTCTTCAGCTGTGCTCCTTTTACCCAGACTATACGGTAGTACCCTGGCACCATCCAGCTAATAATTATCAGCAACTCAAAGGCCCTTAAAAGGGTGTCCAATTATTACTGTGCAATATTATTATCCAATTGGTAGATGTGACTAAACAGTCTCTAGGCTTATTAGAGTAACCTGGTACAGGATCCTTATATACATGCAATGTACTGTTAGAGCTTAACTTATCTCTACACAAAACCAGCCACAGTTAAAAGGTTTTAAAATATTTAATAATAAATAATTAAAACCACAAGACAGTACTTTTTACTACACAGTGCTAGTCAAAACAGTTCAGAGATCACACAGAAATACTTAAAATAAATCAGTAGTATAGTTCTGACATCACAGAAAAACATTTAGTCTAATCTTTATAGTCCTAGCTATTTCTACAAGAAAACACACTTCTAAAATAACTTGCTTACATAGAGCAAGGCAGAGTGCTGTGGGTTGGATAGTCAACGCAAAATGCTTAATAATCTCTGGTTCTCCCTGTTTAAATTGAAACTGCAATTCTGATAAAACATTACATCATCTTTTATACTTTCTTGGTGTTCCCAGGCTGACAGAAACTGCATTTACATTCTTTTACACTTAGAGCAATAAAGGACATTCCACATGTAAATTCTGGCCATTAACTTTAGCCTTAAAACAGTAGGCAGGATGCTTACTCTAGACTCATCAACTCCAAATTCTAACTTCAAAGGAACAGACATAAAGTAATTTTAATTTCAAAGGAACAACAAGAAATGCTTGACTTGGCTTTCTATACAGCAGAGGGCAATGTTGCCACATTGTTTTAAGTTCAACATTTCACAGTATTTACAAATGATAGAATTATGTACCAAATCTATTTGACTGGGCTGGCAGCCTTCATCCGTCTCTACCAGTCTTCACAGTTTTATTATTGTTTTCCCACTTCTCACTATTTCATTCTGTTGGGTTACTAGCTGTTTGGAAGGTCAGTCTTTTGTTACTTCTCTGTATTTTATCTTTTGTCTTACAATACTTAGACTACAGACCCACAGACTAATATGATAAAACTTTATAATCTGTGATTCTGAAAGTGTCAGTGAAAAGCACCTTAGATAAAATCTTGAATCCTCCTTCAACAACTTCCTCTTTTCCAGGGAAGGACATTCCAGACTGTCATTATCATGTAATACTGTGGACATTGGTACATTTTTTTTATTTCTCGGTAGAAAATGATATCCACTAACATATGTTTGTTTTATTTGTAGTGACAATCACTGGGTAATTTTTTTCTATATGGTTCAAGAATTATTTCCATGAGGTGTATGAACACTCTTTTTGTGATAATGCCTAATAATGAGTAAATTTTCCAATGGTCTCGTATAGCTACCTCTCATAATAGTTTTTATCATATTGCATAGTATGTATTGGAATTCTGCTAAATGTTTGAATATTGTGCAACTAACACCGGGCAAATCTGCAATGCAAATCGTGGCCTGCTACAGATCACCCACCATGACCCAGGACCACCACACCGCTTTTCTGGAGACACTGGAAAACATGAAGGTCCTACCGAACACCGATATTGGGCGATTTCAATTACCCTACCATTAACTGGGAAAACTACTTGAGTACAAAGTCCCAGGCTCAGCGCTTCCTGGAATTTATCAACTCAAATGCCCTGGATCAGCTGGTAAACTCCCCTACCAGAGCCGCAACATATTGGATCTGGTCATCACCAACATGGGCGACAGGTGCTCCATACCAGAGGTCAACCCCGTCACTGGTTAGATCAGACCATAAACTAATCATCCTAGATGTCCACACCCCACCACCACCCCCAACCAAGGAAACCACAGTGAAAAACTTTTCTAAAGCAAACTTCACCTTACTTAAGGCAGAGGTGGTAAGTTTCACAGCCCCCATGCAAAGGATAACACTGCCCAAGATGCAGAATCCTTTACAATTGCACTCTATGAACACCTACAAGGATGCATGGATCATGCCATCCCTAGCAAGACCAAGACTCACTCCCCTAACAGAAGGAAACTGGTCTGGTGGACCCCTGCCATTAACAGATTATACAACAGAAGGAGGAAACTAGTTCAGAAAAAAAAGCAAATCCCAAGAAGGAAAGACATCCCTGATCAGTATCAGTAAGAAACTAAGGTCCCTCATAAAATCATCCAAGGCTAACTTCGAAAGAAAAATAGCCAAGGATTCGAAAGATAACTACAAAGTCTTCTTTAGCTATGTCAAGAATCTAAGTGGCAACTCGCAGATATGCTCTGAGCTAGTGCAAAATATACTGAACCTACTGATCTTGTCAACATCCTGGCAGATAGATTCAGTGCAAACTTCACCTCCCTCTCACCTTCAAAAGGGCCCACAACAATACCGGAAAAGTGTAGTGTCCTGGAAATTACAGAAGCACAGGTGAAAACAGCCCTTTCAAAAGCCAAAAACACAGCATCAACCCCCCCCATCTAAACATGCTGTTCAACCTCAGCTTCTCCACAGGCTACGTGCCCATAGAATGGCGCACAGCAACTGTTATTCCGCTCCACAAAGGAGGGGCCACAACTGACCCTGGTAACTATTGCCCCATAAGCTTGACTAGCCTGGTCTGCAAGGCTATGGAGCACATCATCATGGAACTCATTAACAAAGGCATTGGGAACCTCCAAACACTTGACCCGTCTCAGTTCGGCTTTGTTAAGGGCAGATCATACCTACTAAACCTGGTTGACTTCTTCGAGACAGTCACCAAGGCCATAGACGAGGGAAGGTGGTTCACACAGCCTACCTTGATCTCACCAAGGCATTCGACACCATTCCTCACTCGGGTATTACAGAAAAACTCACCAGCCTGAACATAAACCCTTACGTCACAAGATGGGTTGCCAACTGGCTTACAGACAGAACTCACATGGTAAGAATAGCGGGCTCCAGGTCTGATTCTAAACCAGTCACAAGTGGTGTCCCACAAGGCTCAGTTCTGGGACCCCTACTGTTGGGCATATATTTCTCAAAAGTACAGGCAAACACAGGAGGACTATGGCTAACCAAGTTCGCCGATGACTGCAAACTGGGAGCCATAATTGACTCTCCAGCTGACATGGACATCCTTCAAAAAGGTCTTACTGAGACAGACACCTGCTGTCAAAGTCATGGCCTCAAGCTAAATGCCAAAAAATGCATAGTCATCCCATTTGGGAAAAACAAAACACCCATGAATTACCACATAGGAGGCAGCCCCCTTAATACAGAAGAGGTAATAAGAGATCTGGGGACCCAGGCAGATAGTAATCTCTCCTTTGACAGTCATATTGCCAAAGTAATTAGGAAATCCTTCGATGTGGCCCATCTAATTACTAAGGGGTTCGCATCTAAAAATAAAGAGGTTGCAGTGCCCCTCTACTCGTCACTCATCAGACCCATCATAGAGTACAATGCCCCATTTGGGATGTACATCACAAAACACTTCCAACAGTTGGAAAGACCACAAAAACACTTCACCAAGAGGATTACTGGCCTCAAACATATGTCCTATACAGCCCGACTGAAAAAACTCCAGCTGTACACTCAGTGGCATATCGCTTACTCAGAGGTGATCTCTGCCTGACTTACAAAGCCATGTCCAACTCAGAACTGATGGACATGCTCCACCTAAAGAAATCCAAGTCACTGCGAGCCACCTGCTCTAGTGAGCTAAACCTCGCCACAACAATAAATACAACATGCTGAAGGGATAGATTCCTGTCACAGAGACTCCCCATGCTTTGGAACAAAATTCCTAACTACATAAGGCAGAGCCCCTCACTAACACTCTTCAAGAGAAGCCTTGACGAGTGGATAGGTAACAGAAAATACACCCCTGGGATCACTTCATTGGCTCTGCTTGACAGAGGCTCAGTTAATTAATCAATGGGGTGGCGAAAGCTGACACACTCTGGCTAGGCTTAAAAATGCCCTCAGGCAGATAGGTTCATAGGTAGGTACTAGGCTATCAATTTAGCATACTTTTCTGTGTCAAGAAAAGCACCAGGCTGACATTAAGGTTTAACTAAGTTGTTTGACTCAATTAGGAGAACATAACTTTTGCCTACACAGATAACTAAATAACCAGTATTAGAAGAAGCAAGCCAGGTTCCACAAACCAATATTTATTGAGCGCTTTCGTTTTTTAAAATAAAAAACTTCATCAGAATGATTACAAATGAACAATGACTCACCCAACTTATATAGCAATCTTGCTTACAAAAATGTCAATTAGCAATCAGCTTAAAGGTGTAGTCTCTAAAACACAAATACAATAAATACATACCTTAAAATACATAAAATGCATGATGTATAATATATAAAATCTGTTAAAACAAAAGCAAAGGTAAACTCACAGGAAACATTTCATTGTAAATTATATATTAATTATATAAATATTTGCTTATATATAAAAATATAAAAATATATATATGTTGTGAACTGCATATTGATCACATATATCCTTCCGCCCTTAGTCTAAGTATAGGGCTGATGGAAATGTTACTATTAATGTCTGGGTATTCGGTAGCATTAGTCCTCATCTGCCACCTTAATTCATAAAACTCTAAAAAGTCATTAACTGGACCCCCCCCTATCCTCCATTGATACCTGCTCTAAAACTGTGAACTTAAAATTGTGTCCCTCATTATTATTAATGTGGACTGCCAAGGCATTTTTAATGTCCTACTTCCTGATGTCATAGCAGTGCTGATAGACCCTACTTCTAAGGGCATTGATAGTCTTGCCAATGTAAAAACATGGACATAACTGGCAAAGGGCAAGATAAACTACAGATTTGCTGCTGCAACAGAATTTCTTCTTATAGAAATATTTCTCATAATTAGGAATATCAATCTCAGTGCACTCCGAGATATGTTTACATTGAAGGCAAAATCCACATTTCGACATACCCCCTACTTTGGTGTCAATAATATTGTTTCTCTCTAACATATTTTTGAAGGAAATATCCTTCTGATAGACAGTTGTTGGGGCCTTTCCCACTATTTCAAGATAATCTTGACTGGTGTGAAATAAATTCCAGTTATGCTGAATAATCTGGGTAATGTCAGTGAATTGTATGTTAAACTTAAAGATAGCTAACCTTTTAAAGTCAGTTCCTTCCTTGGGTAAACTTTCATTTTGAATAATACCTTTACAAAGTAAAGGAAAATAATACCCCCCCTATGCCTTTTATCTATAACTTCCTGTAAAATAGGTTTTAAAAACAGTTCAGGATAGCCTCTTTGCAAAAGCATATTCTTCAATACTTCAATTTGCGGTAAGAAATCCTCCCATTCAGAAGTCATACAGGCCAAGCGAACAGCTTGGCCCTTTACCAAGGATTTCTTCTGATGTAGTGGGTGGAAACTGTTGAAGTGCAGGAGGGTATTAGAGTAAGTAGGTTTTCTAAATAGTGTTGTAAAGTCTTTTTTATACTCATTTTTCTTGATGGTAATATTCAAATAATCTATTGCATCTTTCCCTACTGTATATGTAAAATCTAAAAAAATATGTATTTGCTTTATATAGGACAAAAAGCTATTAAGATCTTCCATACTACCATGCCACAGGATAATGATGTCATCCAAATATCTTCCATAATACTTTCAATATTGATCATATTGGCTGTTAAAAATTAATTCTAGCTCCCAAAAGGCCAGAACAATATTTGCAAATATAGGGGCACATATAGCCCCCCATTACTATGCCCTTGCATTGTTTGAAGAGCTGGGCTTCAAATACTATGACATTGGTGTCTAGAACCAATTCCATTAAGGTTCTAATAGTCCTAACAAGCTCATCTTTAATATTGGTATATCTACATAAAAATAGGTGAAACCACTCCACACCCAGTTCATGTGGGATAACAGAGAACGAATCCCTAACATCAATTGTCACAAAAATGAGACCGTCGTCATACATATCATTATTTATTTTCTTTAGAAAGTCCCATGAATCCTTTAAAACCCAACCACAATTATGTAATGTTGATTTTAGTTGAGTGTCTATAAATTTGTCAATAAAATATGTTTTAGATGCCTTTGCATCAACACTAGGCCTAAGGGGTGGGTTATTTATATCCTTATGTAGCTTTGGTATGCCAAAAATAGTAGTAATTTTTGGGGACTTGACTGCCATAAAATTATAGTCATCTAAACTAATTTCCCTGTTTAACAATAATTCATCTAGAATTACATCAACTTTCCTATACAATATGTTTTTCTCTTTCAAACTAATCTCACAATATATATCAGTATACAATATACCAAACATTTTTTCTACATAGGAATTAGTATTCATGATGGCCAAACCACCCCCTTTGTCAGGTTTCATGACTCTGATTGCCCTATTGTTGCACACATCTCTGACTAGTTTACTCTCATATAAAGTTAAATTATTGTCCAAATCAATACTTTCTCTTGTTTTTAAGGACCTTTCTTATGTCATGTTCACACATTCTCTCAAATGTTTTCATCAAAGGATTCAAAGGGGGGGGGTTAAATAAACTAGTTTTTTTACACAGTTCATGATCTATAGAATTAAAAGACATTCCTTTAAATAAAAACTGTAAGTTTAACTTCCTTGTATAAAGCTTTAAATTAATTAATACTTCATCAAGTACTGCATTTTTACATGGGACAAAAAAAAGCCCTTCATCAAATACATCTGCCAATTTCTGGTCAAAAATAGAGTCAGTATATACTAAAATCACCACAGGTATTTTTTAAAATGTTGTGTGTGTCATGAAAGCCCTCACTCACTGTGTCATTACATACGAAAAGTGCATCAGGAATTAAGTTTGGGGTCATGAAGTTAAGGTGAATTGTTGTAGAACTATCCAAGTCATTAGATACATTTGATATATTAAAAACATTTGATACATTTAATAAATTTAATACATTCAATACATTTTCCCCCTCCCCCTGTGATTCCAGTTGTAATAACCAGTACCCACTCTCTGGTTCCTCAGTCACTCGGACCTCCTCAGAGGGGGACACTCTAAAGGGTCAGGGTGAAATTCATCGAAATTATCATCCCTGTTGACATCGGGGACATGCAGATTATCACTGACAGAATTATTTGTGGAAAATGTCTGTCTATATTGTCCCAAGGGGGGTGGGTAGGCTTTCCGTTGGGCATAGTCATTCTCATTTCTCTTTAATTTATTGTCCTTTTTCCGTTTAATATCACAAATATTATTGTCCACCCTTTTAAAAATATTGAAATGGTCATTTTGTTTGAGTTCAAATAACAAATCCAAATGTATACCGTCATCAAGAGTCTTTACCTTGGCTGATATGCCAATTAACTTTCTTTCAATGTCTCTAATAAGACAGTCTAAAAGTTCACAGCCATGTTTATTAAATAATTCAAGAAATTCAACATGTAATAAAGTGTCTTTGACTAACCCTGTTGGATACTTCCATGTGCGAAGACCTTTTGGAATTTCCTCTCTTCCCTTACACTCCCTTAAATAGTTGTTTTCTAGCTGTAATTTCCAATATTCCAATACATTTTTTTCAAATTGTTTTAGTTGGTCATTCAACGAACCGTTACCTTCAGTGATCTTAAACGGAAAAAGGACAATAAATTAAAGAGAGATGAGAATGACTATGCCCAATGGAAAGGCTAGCCCCTACCCCCCTTTGGACAATATAGACACACATTTTACACAAATAATTTTGTCAATGATAATCTGCATGTCCCCGATGTCAACAGGGATGATAATTTCGATGAATTTCACCCTGACACTTTAGAGTATCCCCCTCTGAGGAGGTCCGAGCGACTAAGGAACCAGAGAGGGGGTACGGGTTATTACAACTAGAATCACAGGGGGAGGGGGGAAATGTATTGAATGTATTACATTTATTAAATGTATCAAATGTTTTTAATATATCAAATGTATCTAATGACTTGGATAGTTCCACAACATTTGACCTTAACATCATGACTCCAAACTTAATTCCTGATGCACTCTTCGTATGTAATGACACATTGAGTGAGGGTTTTCATGACACATGCAACATTTAAAAAAATACCTGTGGTGATTTTAATATTTATAATTATACTGACTCTATTTTTGACCAGAAATTGGCAGATGTATTTTTTAAAGGGCTTTCTTTGGTCCCATGTAGAAATGCAGTACTTGATGACGTATTAATTAATTTAAAGCTTTATACAAGGAAGTTAAACTTACAGTTTTTATTTAAAGGAATGTCTTTTAATTCTATACATCATGAACTGTGTAAAAAAACTAGTTTATTTAACCCCCCTTGAACCCTTTGATACAAACATTTGAGAGAATGTGTGAACATGACATACGTAAGCTCCTTAAAAACAAGAGAAAGTATTCAGATTTGGACAATAATTTAACTTTATATGAGAGTAAACTAGTCAGAGATGTGTGCAACAATAGCGCAATCAGAGTCATGAAACCTGACAAAGGAGGTGGTTTGGTCATCATGAATACTACTTCCTATGTAGAAAAATGTTTGGTATATTGTATACTGATATATATTGTGAGATTAGTTTGAATGAGAAAAACATATTGTATAAGAAAGTTGATGTAATTCTAGATGAATTATCGTTAAACAGGGAAATTAGTTTAGATGACTATAATTTTATGGCAGTCAAGTCCCCAAAAATTCCTACTATTTTTGGCATACTAAAGCTACATAAGGATATAAGTAATCCACCCCTTAGGCCTATTGTTGATACAAAGGCATCTAAAACATATTTTATTGCCAAATTTATAGACACTCAACTAAAATCAACATTAAATAATTGTGGTTGGGTTTTAAAGGATTCATGGGACTTTCTAAAGAAAATAAATAAGGACATGTATGACGACATGTATGACGACAGTCTCATTTTTGTGACAATTTATGTCAGGGATTTGTTCTCTGTTATCCCACATGAACTGGGTGTGGAGTGGTTTTACCTATTTTTATGTAGATATACCAATATCAAACATGAACTTGTTAGGACTATTAGATCCTTAATGGAATTGGTTCTAGACACCAATGTCATAGTATTTGAAGCCCAGCTCTTCAAACAATGCAAGGGCGTAGCAATGGGGGCTATATGTGCCCCTATATTTGCAAATATTGTTCTGGCCTTTTGGGAGCTAGAATTAATTTTTAACAGCCAATATGATCAATATTGGAAGTATTATGGCAGATATTTGGATGACATCATTATCCTGTGGCATGGTAGTATGGAAGAGCTTAATAGCTTTTTGTCCTATATAAAGTAAAGTACATATTTTTTTAGATTTTACATATACAGTAGGGAAAGATGCAATAGATTATTTGAATATTACCATCAAGAAAAATGAGTATAAAAAAGACTTTACAACAACACTATTTAGAAAACCTACTTACTCCAATACCCTCCTGCACTTCAACAGTTTCCACCCACATCATCAGAAGAAATCCTTGGTAAAGGGCCAAGCTGTTCGTTTGGCCTTTTTGACTTCTGAATGGGAGGATTTCTTACAGCAAATTGAAGAATATGCTTTTGCAAAGAGGCTATCCTAAACTGTTTTTAAAATCTATTTTACAGGAAGTTATAGATAAAAGGCATAGGGGGGGGGGGTATTATTTTCCTTTACTTTGTAAAGGTATTATTCAAAATGAAAGTTTACCCAAGGAAGGAACTGACTTTAAAAGGTCAGCTATATTTAAGTTTAACAGACAATTCACTGACATTATCCAGATTATTCAGCATAACTGGAATTTATTTCACACCAGTCAAGATTATCTTGAAATAGTGGGAAAGGTCCCAAAAATTGTCTATCAGAAGGATATTTCCTTCAAAAATATGTTAGAGAGAAACAATATTATTGACACCAAAGTAGGGGATATGTCGAAATGTGGATTTTGCCTTCAATGTAAACATATCCTGGAGTGCACTGAGACTGATATTCCTAATTATGGGAAATGTTTCTATAAGAAGAAATTTTGTTGCAGCAGCAAATCTGTAGTTTATCTTGCCCTTTGCCAGTTATGTCCATGTTTTTACATTGGCAAGAGTATCAATGCCCTTAGAAGTAGGGTCTATCAGCACTGCTATGACATCAGGAAGCAGGACATTAAAAATGCCTTGGCAGTCCACATTAATAATAATGAGGGACACAATTTTAAGTTCACAGTTTTAGAGCAGATATCAATGGGGGGGGGTATGGGGAGTCCAGTTAATGACTTTTTAGAGTTTTATGAATTAAGGTGGCAGATGAGGGCTAATGCTACCGAACACTCACGCCTTAATAGTAACATTTCCATCAGTCCTATACTTAGACTAAGGGCAGAAGGATATATGTGATCAATATGCAGTTCACAACATATATATATCTTTATATTTTTATCACAACATATATATATTTTTATATATAAGCAAATATTTATATAATTAATATATAATTTACAATGAAATGTTTCCAGTGAGTTTACATATATATGTTTTAACAGATTTTATATATTATACATCATACATTTTATGTATTTTAAGGTATGTATTTATTGTATTTGTGTTTTAGAGACTACACCTTTAAGCTGATTGCTAATTAACATTTTTGTAAGCAAAATTGCTATATAAGTCAGGTCAGTCATTGTTCATTTGTAATCATTCTGATGAAGTTTTCTATTTTAAAAAATGAAAGTGCTCAATAAATATTGGTTCATGGATCCTGGCTTGCTTTTTCTAATACTGGTTATTTAGTCTACACAGATACTTAACATCTATCAGTTTTTTTTTAATAAGACACTTATCTGTTACTATATTTAGGATCCAATGTTTTATGTGACATAATGTAATTGATCTCTAATGATTTTATCTGTTCTACTAAAGGTATCTCTACATCTCCAATCAAGGGTGGTACTACATGAATCATACTGACTGACTTGTAGAAATTTAATTTTACATCCAGTGAGTGGTTCAGTGTATCTAAGTAATATTAATATGATTTTCTCATAAAGCTAAAAAAAAACATTTGTCTCTGTTAGACATTAAATCTTGTGATCTTGTATCATTATGACTTGGTGAAATTCAAGATTTTATACAGTAGATGATTTATCATAAAGACGAATAATGTGGGTGAGACAGGCCATCCTTGTTTCACACTGGTACTTAATGAGATAACAGAGAGACAATTTTGATTATTCCATTATTTTGAAATGTGATTCTTGTTTGGTTTCTCTATTTATATTTTCAATTTAGAATTATTGTGATATTTTGTATTGGAGTTTGTAAAATTCCAGTACCATCATAAACTTTCAATTTAACAACAGAAAAATGTTCACTGAATCATAATTCACCACTGATAAATCTGTAGCTGGTGCACTGTTTTGTCTATAAAGTAAAAAAAAAAAAAAAAGTTTGAAGTAAAACTGTGGCTTGTGGCATGCACTTGCCTGGGGGTCTATATTATGTTACAGAAACGGCAACACAGAGAATGCCATTTCTGCAACACGTAAACATCGATCCACCACTTCCGCAAACGGCCAGAACATTGATTTTTTTCCAAGGGAAAAAAATCACTTGCCCGTCACCATGTAATTGGCCTTTTCCCCACAGTAGTGCGATCTCGGAGTTGGTATATTTAGTTAGGGGGTGTGTGGAGGGCGTAGCCCCCCACTTTGTAATATTAGATATGGTGTTTTATGTGTATTTGGACTAATGATTTTTTTTCCCTTGCAAAAAAATCGATGTTCTGGCTGTTCACAGAAATGGTGGATTGATATTTGTGTCACTGAAATGGCATTCTCTTTATTGCCATTTCGGCGAGATAATATAGAGCCCCTTGCCAGGAATAGAGCCAAAATGATTGTGATGCACAATGTTTAAAAGTTTTTTCATCAACATGATATTCAGTGCTTTTAAAAATATTATGTAATCATAATTTATTAATGACATTTAAATCCCTTACTTCTATCAATTTCTCTCTCCTGGCTTTCTCTCTCTAAATATCACATAAGCCTGCTTTTTCTCACTTCATACTGCAATTCCTGTTTGTATTATACACTAGCTAACTTTAATTTTTCTGTAAACGGGCTAAAATTTCCTTAACTTTTATAGCATTGTCATATGTATCTATTGTTATCCAAAATTATGTCTAATTTGATATAATTATTTAAACTGTATTTATTTTATGTATTATTTTTAAAGATTGCAAATTTATCATTCTTAAAATGTTTTGTAATGCTTTAGAGCTTTTCAATCCAGGCCTTGCTGAAAATGGGCTCCTAGCCAGTCTGACTTTTTTTATTCAAATGCCAATAAATAGATAAATATGCAGTAATGTTCTATATTACACTAATTTTCTCTTTTTTGTTAATCAGAATTATAAATGCCTCTGACATGGATGAAGGTATAGTACATCCTGAAATAGTCACCCATTTCAATCATTTGCTCATGCAGGAACCCATGTCTGAAAGAGATACTCCTGACAAAATTGTGCCAGAAAGGGAACGTGTTGAGAACTGGCAACAGAGTGCCTGTGGGAAGAAGCAGGTATTTGATTCAAGTTACTATATTCCAGCTGTCTTCAGAATATTTTCTAGGAGGATCAAATATATTTTTGGATACAGAACAGCTTAAGAAGGAAGTAAAAATAAATTTAGCTAAACAACAATGAGTCAAAGTTAAAGGGTACATGTTTCTTAGTCTTCTGAAATAAAGTAAATAGCAACACTTTGACAGTGAAAACTGTTCCATTGATACAAAGCAAAATGCTTGAGTGACAGTACAGGATCTATCTAGAAGTAAAAGAAGTATTTTGGACTTGAACGAGAAACTTGTGTTAAAAGAGCTTGATGATCAAGAAGACAACTAACAACAATGTGAAATTAGTGAATAAATGGAAGAACTGTAAAGCATTAATCCCCTTAGATATAGTTTAGGCATGTGAACTGGGGTTCTGAAAGATGAAATGGATGCAGTGAGCCAGCAGGTACAAGCAATTAATCATCAGAGGTCAAACCAATTTGTCCTGAGTGAAATCTACAAGGGTTCTTTATTGCACTTGCAGGGTTACTAGTTGTATTTTTCCATTATCACCTGCTTTTAGTTGGAGATAAGGACAGTGTGAACTAAGTGACAAGTACAAAGTGCAATGTAACTGACATTTAAAGGAATACTGGCAAGCAATTCAGTGGAACTAAATGACTTCTGAAACTATGGGAAGTAAATAGTAACACCAGAAGTTGCATCCAGAACAGTTTTAGTACTTTTATGCAGTCAATAAACCATGGACAATTTAATTTAACTTATGGGTAGCCAGTGCACGTTATCTTAAGGCTAAAAGTTAATTTTTACAGAAAACATGCACACTGTTTTTCACATATGTGAGGGGGACAGAGAAAAGACAAGAATAACAGCAATCTGTGTAAATGAGGAGACAGGTTCTAACATTCACTTTTGTATGATAAACTTCTACCTGTAGATTAAGTAATGCTTGTTGGGTACAGTTCCCCTTTTGGAGCAAATGCTCCTATTTGGAGACAGTAAATTTTTGTGGAAAGTGTACAAAGCTTTGTGTGTTTGGTGTGAGTACAAAGGAGATATAGGGTTTGAAAATGTATTTAATATTTTGCTTCTTAAGTGTTTTTATTGAAGTTAAAAGATGCCATGGGTTAAAACAGAAAGCAGATGAAGAATAAATAATGACTTGCAAGATCGGTGTGCCACAGGAAGTGTGCACATACTCTACAAGTTGAACATATTCACAGGAACAGTCATGCATAACAATGTGGGAATAGGAGCTTTTTATCAGAATATCACGGTGGTGGTGCTGCGGTAGGGTTGTCGCCTCACAGTAAGACGCTGTCCGGTTCGATTCTCAGCTAGAGCGTCTTCTGCATGGAGACATGCGTGAATGGGCATACCTTCGTTGAAGGTTGTGCGTCAGGCCTGGCAAGCCGGTACGTAAAAATTAACTGCCAATCATTAGCGGACCGGAGTTCCACTGTGGTGACCCCTAACCGGGAAAAGCCGAAAGACACAAACAAACATCTGTTGGGTCAACATAACATGAAATATAAATGGCTTCCCAAGTACAGAAGAGACAAAAGCAAAAGAGTATTAAGTTACATGAAGAAATGTAAGCTGCAAACAGTAATATTAAAAGTGCAGGGTACAAACAGCAATGTTACAAAAGATGCATTTGGATAAAAATGAGCATGTAAATTTGACAAAGAAGGGATTTCAGGGGGGCTTTCAGCAGAATATCACAGACAAAGGAAAAGTAGACTAATAGTACAGATTTTTGAGGGGGACACCAACAGGCATAGAAGAGGAAAAATGATAGTAATACTAGAGTTATGGTATTAAAGTCTTAACTGTTAAAACGAGAGGAATTTAAGGAATGGTTAATAGATATAATTCAACAGTTATTAGGGAAGACAGAAATTACTTCAGGAGAAATAGCTAGTGAGTGGGATAAAATGAAAATGGAATTTAAAACATGGTAGAAATAAGAGAGAAATAGATACGGGAAATAAGTAATACGAATTATTTAGAAGAGTTGACAGGGTTGACCCCAGTACTACCAGGCTACAACTCATATCATACATTTCAGCCACAAAACCCAGACCAAAATACAAAAGGCGGGGGAGTATCCATATTCATCAAGGATACCCACACCTACAGGTTAGTGGTACAGCACGATGCTTCAGAGATCATCCACGTGCAACTAACAATGGTCAAAACTGCTATTCAAATTATAGCTTGCTACAAATCACCCACGATGTCCCAGGACCCCCACTTCACATTTCTGGAAACACTGGGAAACATAAAGGTCCTACCAAACACCCTGATATTGGGTGATTTCAATTACCCAAACATTAACTGGGAGAACTACTCAAGTGCAAACTCCCTTGCCCAACATTTCCTAGAATTCATAAACTCGAATGCCCTGGATCAACTGGTCAACACCCCCACCAGCCGTGACAACATTTTGGACCCGGTGATCACCAACATGGGCGACCACACCGGAGGGTCAACCCCTTGCTGGTTGGATCTGACCATTAACTAATCACTCTAGATATCCACATTCCGCCACCACCCCCGCTCAAAGAAACCACCGTGAAAAACTTTTCAAAAGCAAACTTCATGTTACTTAAGACCGTGGTGGGAAGTTTCAAAGCCCCCATGCTAAAGGATAACATTGTCCAAGCTGCAAAATCCTTTACTAATGCACTCTATGGGCACCTACAAGAATGCATGGATCGTGCTATCCCAAACAAAACAAAGGAAACCAGTCTAGTGGACCCCTGCTATAAACAAGCTATACAATAGAGGGAGGAAACTAATACAGAAAAGAGTAAAATCCCAAGAAGCGAAGACATCCCTGATCAGTATCAGCAAGAAACTACGTTCCCTCATAAAAGCATCCAAGGCTAGCTTCGAAAGAAAAATTGCCATGGACACCAAATATAACCACAAGGCATTCTTTAGCTATGTCAAGAATCTAAGTGGCAATTCTCAGATCTGCTCGGAGTTAGTGTAAAACTGCAAAAAATACACTGAACTGACTGATATAGCCAACATCCTGGCAGACAGGTTCAGAGTAAACTTCGCCCCCCTCTCACCCCCAAAATGGCCCATAACTATAACAGAAGAATGTAGTGCCCCTGAGATCACAGACACTCAGGTTAAAACAGCCCTCTCCAAATTCAAAAACACAGCATCAGTGGGACCAGATGGTGTCCCAGGCTGCATCCTACACGAGCTCAAAGATGAACTAACCCCTCACCTAAACACACTATTTAAACTCAGCCTCTCCACAGGCTAATGTGACCATAGAGTGGTGCACAGCAACAGTTATTCCACTCCACAAAGATGGAACTACAACGGACCCCGGAAACTATTGCCCTATAAGCCTGACTAGCTTGGTCTGCAAAGCTATGGAGCGCATCATCATGGATCTCATTAACAGAGTCATTGGGAACCTCCAAACACTGGACAACACTACCCAGTTCAGCTTTAAGGGCAGATCATGCCTCTTAAACCTGGTGGACTTCTTTGAGACAGTTACCAAGGCTATAGAGAAGGGAAAGGTGGTCCACACAGCCTACCTAGACCTTGCAAAGGCCTTTGACACCATTCCCCACTCAGGTATTATAGACAAGCTCACCAGCCTGAACATAAACCCCTACGTCACGAGCTGGGTTGCCAACTGGCTCACTGACCGAACTCACATGGTTAGAGTTGTGGGAGCTAGGTCTGACTCTAAACTGGTTACAAGTGACATTCCCCAGGGCTCAGTCCTAGGACCCCTCCTGTTCGGCATATACTTCTCAGAGGTACAGGCAAGCACACGGGGACTATGGGTGACCAAGTTTGCAGACAACTGCAAACTAGGGGCTATAATTGACTCTCCGGCTGACACAGACATCCTCCAAAATGGTCTCACAGACAGATACCTGGTTTCAAAACCATGGCCTCAAGCTAAATGCCAAAAATTGCATAGTCATCCCCTTTGGAAAAAACAAAGTACCCACTGACTACCACATAGGTGGTAGCCCCCTAAATATGAAAGACGTTATAAGGGATCTGGGGACCCAAGTAGATAGTAACCTCTCCTTTGATAATCACATTGCCAAAGTGGTTAGAAAATCCTTCTATGTGGCCCACCTAATCACAAAAGGGTTTGCATCCAGAGAAAGAGGTCATTGGGCCCCTCTACGCATCACTCATCAGACCCATCATATTGTATAATGCCCCATTTGGGATGTACCTTTCAAGACACCTGCAACAACTGGAAAGACCACAGAAGTACCTCACCAAGAGGATCACTGGCCTCAAGCAAATGCCATATGCAGCTCGTCTGAAGAAACTCCAGTTGTACTGGGTTGCATACGGCCTACTCAGAGGTGATCTCTGCCTGACATACAAGGCCATATCCAACCCAGAATTGATGGACATGCTCCACCTAAAGAAAACCATATCCCCTCGAGCCACATGCTCCAGGGATCTAAACCTCACCACAAGAATAAATGGGACGTATTGGAGGGATAGAATCCTGTCCCAGAGACTTCCCATGCTCTGGAACAAGATTCCAATCTACATTAGGCAGAGCTCCTTGCTAACCCTCTTCAAGAGTAACCTTGACAAGTGGATGGGAAACAAAGTTTACCCCAGGGATCTGGACAGAGGCACAGGGAGCTAATCTAAGGGGGCGGCGAAAGCCAACACATTCCGGCTAGGCTTATAAATGTCTTCGGGCAGATAGCCTAGTACCTACCTATGAACAAAAAGAAAAATCTCACAGAACAAGAAAAAGAGAAACTTCAGAGTGCTAAAACAAAAATAAGAGAATATTTAGAATATGCATCCATTTAGAAAAGGTGCTTTTAAGCCATTAATTTTGATAGCAACTCATATAATATAAAATGTTTAGCACAATGACTTGGAAAAAGAAAGTAGAAATAGTTGCATTCAAACATAGAAAGATTGTGGTAAGAAAACTAACCAGATATCCTAAAGATATATCAGAGATATTTGAAAACTGAATGAAAAAAATTGCATAAAGGAGAGGAATGAAGAAACCAAGAAATGGCACAAATGGAAATAGTTATGGAAGACTTAATTATGCACAGATACAGGGTGAGGAGGCTCAACGATTAATAGTTAAGGTAGGAATAGATGAGATAAAAATGGTGGTGTGTAATTAATTAATTAACAGGGAAGTCTCCAGGATCAGTTAGTATTCCTCTGCAAATATGAAAATCAGAAGGGGAAAAGTGACAAATATCTGGAAAGTTTTATTTTACAATATGAGGGAAGAGCACTAGCATCTTGAAAAAGTGTTGATGTAGCTGCATTATCCAAAGAGGTTAAAGACCCTTCAAATCTGGATTCATATAGACCTATTTCACTTTTAAACTATGAACTTTTTTAAGTCTACACCAGCTAACAAAATGGCAAAGGTGTTGCCAACATAAATACATATGGATCAATGTGATTTGTGGAAGGGGAAACAAACATTTGACAAGATTAAATAAACAAGGATGATCTAGGAGGAACAGTATGTAAGAAATTGTCAATACTGTTAGAGTGTCTTGATGCAAAATAAACATTCTATAGGGTCAGCTGAGATTTTGAGTAGGGCAATGGTAGCATCTGCATTCCCATTACATCATGTTTCTCTCCATATGAATGCCTTTCCACCAACTATTTCAAGACATTTCACATTAAGGCTCAAAGCTTGCCAAATAAAACTATCTGCTTGAAATACTGGTTAACTGCTAAGAACACAAGCATAAAGTGAGACCTGGCTCAAACACCCCACTATCCCCAGTACTCTTATAAGGAGCAATCCCCTTGATGGTTCAGTGGCAGTGACACCAGCAGTGTGTTGGAAGTCCGAGGTTTAAGTTCCAAACGAGAACTAATATTATGTAGCCTTATATCTCAAGGAGAAACGTGCTGGTTTTGAAGACCAGAGTTTGACTTCTAATCTCCTTACAGTCACTAGTTATGCTCTAACAGTTAAAGTCAGTGGAGTTTCATGATCCATGGCTTTTGATGAGGTCTCTGCATTGCTTACCAAGCCTCAAAAGATCTGGTACCATTTAACATTACACACATCAAAAAAAGTAATACTGCTGTAATACCACTCTAAATACCCACTCAAAAGACCTAAACTATCACTGAAAAATAAATAAGACCTATTGGCAGGACAGATATCTTTCACAGAGAATGTCTTTTATGGAATAGACCTCTCGTTATAGGTAAGCCAGGGTAACTCCATGATCCTTTTAAAGTGTAACCTGGAAAGTAAATTGTAACAAAATGAGCTCTGCCAAACCAGCTACCTAGAATTTTGTAAATAATTATGTCATTTGTGTATATTAATATGATTTATATACAAGTGTGACAGAAGGGGATACTGCCAGGCAAAGTATCTGGAATTTTGTAAGTGGTTGTGTCATTTGTGAAAAGCAACATGATTCATATGACTGTGTTACAAATGTATTAGACCTGTATGTTCTGTTGTATAGATGTGTGCTGAACAGATATTTTTTATACACTACTGTAACTATTTAACGGGGGGAGACTGAAACACAGGAGATTAACTTGCAAAACTTCAGAAGAATGATTGAGGTTAACTTACTTTATAGCTGAGCCATAAACAAAAGATGTAATCTGTCAGTTTCAGTGCAGTAACAGACACAATGCTAGAACCAGACTTTTTTGTATTGTCTTTACATGTGCAGGAATGTAAATTATTTTATGACTGCCAACATTTGCCAAATATCGGAGAACTATGTATTTTTCACAGGGAAATGCTAAATGCTGGCAGTTTCTAGCAATGCGGGTTTTCACCTGGGAAAGTCAGATGACAAAAGTGATGTCATCCTCCAAGTATCCCAGCAGCAGTATTTGGGATATTAATTTAAGAACTCTCTGAGGGTGGCCACAGTGGTGCAGCGGTTAGCATTGTCACCTCCCACCAAGAGGTTCTCCGGTTCGATTCTCAGCTGGGGTGCCTTCTGTGCAGAGTCTGCATGTCCTCCCTGTGGTCGCATGGGTTTCCTCTGGGTGCTCCGGTTTCCTCCCACATCCCAAAGACATGCAGCAGGTGGATTGGACACTCTAAATTGGCCCTAGGTGTGAGTGTGTGCATGTGTATGCCTTCTGTGGAAGGTTGGGTGCCGTGCTGGCAACTCAACACCATAAAACTCCACTGCCAATCATGAGCGGACAGATGATCTGCTGTGGCGACCCCTAACCGGGAAAAGCCGAAAGAAGAAGAAGAATTTAAGAACTCTCTCTGAGAGAGAGAGAGAAAGAGAGACTGTGCATTTTCTATTTTGTCTTTTGAGCTGACAGCATCAGGACATATGTAGGATATACATGCATAGCAGGGTGCACAATTATTATTACAGGAGATAGTTGTGGAATCCAGTGTGATGAACAATGAGTGAGATGGTGTTATATATGATCGTTTTGATGAATCAACTAGCCCAATGGATATGATTGTTGTTGATGAAAGGATGGAGGCCCTTTCTAGTACATCATTCCCTATGGTAACTATCATTTCTAATCATGCTGGTGATTATAACTTTATAACTATTCTAGCAAACCTTTAAATACTGAACATGCTAACATTTTGTCCAAGGGTTTGACATTTGTGCCAGCTAGACATGCTGATTTGTTTCAGACTTTGTGATTTAAAAATGTACACTCGCAAGTTGAACTTAATAAAATCTTATTTTCTAATGACTTGCAAAATACAGCATCCAGTAATGGCAGCCTGCACCATTCAAGTGTTTTTAACCCCCCTTTAAATTATTCTATACAGGTTTTTGAAAGAACATGTGAAGGTGAAATACGATATATGTTGAATAAGAAAATTTTCATTTTTAGATGTGGAGACTGGGAAGGATATCCTTAATAAATGTTTTTACTCCACTATTTTTCCCAAACCAACTTTCTCTAACACATACCTACATTATTCAAGCTGGCACCCTAGACACCAGAAAAAAGCAGTGCTTAAAGGCCAGTTGGTTCATATGGCAAGTATGGTGTCTAATTTACAGGAGTTTTAAGTAGAATGTAGGAAAGTTATGGATATGTTTTTTTTTAAAAAAAGGCTACCCTGAATTTTTCCTTGAAGAAATTTTAAATGAAGTTGTCGCCAAAAGAACTAGTGGTTTTTATACTCCCATATTAGGACAACCACCATCAGTGAATGCTATGAATATATCACAACAAGGGAACTACTCTGTAAATAAATACAAAAACAGTTTTAATACAGCATTCACTGTGGACAGTTATAGTATATATGATGTTTTATGTAAAAATTGGGAGCTTTTTTTGAAGGATGTTGAACTTGTAGAAAAAATTGGTGATAGACCTGTTGTGGTGTTCAAAAAGGGAAACTCATTCAGAAATATTTTTGAAGAGAGAGACAGTGGCAAATATATAAGGCTGGTACTAGGAAATGCGGCCACTGCTCCACATACCAATATGTTAACATCAGTGAGTTGTCCACTATTAACTGTACATATGCGAAGGGCTGTTTTTGCAATACTTCAGAAATTGTTTATTTAGCCCAATGTAATTCATGCACTGTACTTTATGTAGTTAAAAGTAAGCGGCATTTCAGAAGTGTGTATGAACATATTTTGGCATAAGGAACAAAAAAATAAGAATACCTTGTATAGGCATGTAGAGAGATATACACAACATACTTTTAATTTTTTGATATTAGAACAGATTAAGATGGACGGACAGGGGTGGATTATAGAGGAACACTCAAAAAAATGAATTAAAATGGCAGTTGACGTTAAATGCCTGTAACCACCCTGGACTCAATGATTCTTGTTACATAAGTTCATTGTTGAAATTGAAGTTTTATGGTATATAACAGTTTAACATATATATTTATTTTACAAAATCTTAGTTATGTATTTTAAATTGCATTGGTTGATTTTGAACATCTGATGCTTTACTAAGGGGTATAAATGGGTGTGTTTTTATACTGATTGTGGTTCTTATGAATGAAAGCGCTTAACCAATAAAGTACTCTGCTTGGAAGTAGTTTGTTGGCTCCTTGTGGTTCTGTTTGTCTTTAATAGGTGCTATATTAGAACTGTATTGTCATATTGTATAGATGTGTGCTGAACAGATATTTTTTATACACTGCTGTAACTGTTTAACAGGGGAGACTGAAACACAGGAGATTAACTTGCAAAACTTCAGAAGAATGGTTGAGATTAAGTTACTTTATAGCTCGGCCATAAACAAAAGATGTTACCTCTCAGTTTCAGTGCAGTAACAGACACAATGTCTAGAACCAGAAATTTTTTTGTATTGTCTCTACATGTGGAGGAATGCAAATTATTTTATGACTTCCACCATTTGCCAAAGATCTGAGAGCTGTGTATTTTTCACAGAGAGATGCTAAATGCTGGCAGTTTCTAGCAATGGGGGGTTTCACCTGGCATAGTCAGATGACAAAAGTGATGTCATCCTGCAAGTATCCCAACAGCAATATTTGAGATATTAATTTAAGAACTCTCTGAGAGACTGTGTATTTTGTCTTTTGACCTGACAACATCAACTGGGAAACCCACACACCACATCTGTCTTGCCTTGCTATGAGTAAGTAAGTCTAGGGTACAGTAATTTCTTTTAGATACAGTTAGGAATATAGTAGAGATGAGTTTAGATGTTTTCTGTATTTATTTGAGACTGTCCTGCAATGTTGTTTTAAATATTTCCTGTGAATTTGAACTCTGAAGTTACTGTGATGATTTACTGGGTATTTTCTTGTTCTTTTATTATTTATTAAATATATTTAAACCTATCTTTGTGGCTGATATTTGTGAGACATAAGTTCTTAGAGTACTTGCATATCTATTTGGTGACAGTGTGCAGGCCGCTCCTAATAGCCTTGCCCTTGGTCAAAATACCATTTGTATTGATAGTAGCATTACACAGTAAGATTGGACAACCTCTGCTACAGGCCTTAAGGTAGCTGATAAGGAGTGACTGGTGGCAGGCAAAACTACTTTATAGTCTGGGTAGAAGGGGGCATAGCTAGTAAATATGTGCCAACCTTTCCCAGGGATGTGTGTGTTTAAATCAAACCTCTAAGTGTGTGTGTGTGTGTGTGTGTGTGTGTGTGTGTGTGTGTGTGTGTGTGTGTGTCAGCTATTTGGCTAGGGACATGAAGCACTGGTTGGACAGACAGGGTGCTGGAGGTCTTGACTTGGTCACTCAGCTGAGATCTCAACTCTATAGCTGTGCCAGTGGGGAGTCTTATTGGGGATCTGGAGAAAGAGGGACAAACCAGCCCCAGACTGACTGTGGTCTCTGCGTGCTCTTAAGGGAAATTGCACTTTATTGGGTGTACTTGTCATCCTTCCCAGTGTGTACATTCCTCATTGTTGCCAGTGATGGGGACTGAGGCTCCTTGATTACTGGGTCAGTGCTCACAGAAGTCATAAGCACAGCCCTGGTCTGCCCTCTCCAGCCCTTATGGAAAGGGGACAAAATTTAGTCAAGGTCTGACATTAATTTATGTTTTGGTAAACTGGTTAGATTTTTAGGCTCCTGAACAATCACCCAGAATATAGGTTATTTGAAGGCATATTGCTACTTGTAAGAAATTGGATTGGCTAGTATATGCGTTACCCATTTCTATTTCCTCTTAATGTCTATGATCTCAACTTCTAACAGATGAGTTTTCTGTGCACATATAATTACTTCCTTCCTTTTGCAGGTACAGCAAGATTTGATTACTTTTATCTACATTTAGTTTATTGACTTCTGTTTACCAGGAAAGCCAACTGAATAATTTTATCTGTTTTCAAATGAGGCCTGGGGGACAAAGGCTCCACAAATAAAATAAATGAATAAAAAAAAACAGAAAATAATTATATGTATATGCCTCAGTACATTTAAATGTATTGAAACCATTTCTGATAGAAGCACTATTTCTTTGCAACCACAATATTTTCAAATCAACAAAAGTTTTCTGTTCTTTAGGGGCAAACTAGGGAAACAAATACAAGGGAGATGAAAGACAATGGAGAAATAATAAGCATGCTGGGTGAAAGATAATGGGAAAACCAATAATGTCCATCTTGAGCTGCAGAGAAAGGCATCACCTCCTCCTCTCAAAACAGCCCTTCTTGTGAATTGAGGTGGGGAATCTGCCTTTTTAAAACTCCAACCAACTGTAGCACCATTTCAGTTTCTCCTTCAGTATTTATTTATTTAACATTTGTTTACCGGTTAAGTCAGACTTGGAATTAAGCTATTCTTCAGTGGAGGGGAGGCCTGGGCAGAAATGTTCCAGATGCATGTCTTTGTAATGTGGTAGGAAACTGGAGCACCCGAAGGAAACTCACACGATGCAGGGAATACATGTAGACCCTGCACAGAAGGCATCCCAGCCGAGAATCGAACTGGAGAACTTGTTGCTGTGAGGCAACAATGCAACTGCTGTACCACTGCGCCGTCTCCAGTACTACTGCAATATGACAACTCCTTTCAGTTGCAACAGTCATCTCAATTGTGGCATCTCACATTTCTATGGAGAGATTAGCAAAACTATGATATTTATTCTCTCAGTATAATTTTTCCTTTCCTTTAACTTTTTTTGGCAGCATTCTAAAGTAATTTTCTCCCTCTTCAGCACATGTCAATTTATCTGAATTCCATAGACTTGTATAATTTACTTACACAGTTCAAATAAAGTATATCTCATGCATACACTCTAAGCCACTTGTGCTCTTACTTTTTGCACACAGTATATAATCCTAAAAATCTTAAATGGCTTTGGACCCACGATCAAGAATTTTTTTTTCTGTCGTATCCTTCAGTGATGCTTTTGATTTGTCATTTTCTCCTTCCTTCTGTATTTGATAATGTAGAACTTAAGCTATGCTTGGTACCTCAGTCCTTAGTTTTCTTTACTCAGTTTGTAAACAATCATATTTTATAGTCAGATCTATAAAATCATGAACTGATAGAGCTAAACTTTCCAACTTAACAGTAAGCTTTTCTTTTTGTAACAGTGACAAAAAAAGAGTACCATGGTTGCTTTTATCTGAAAGAATGATTTTTATCTACTAACTACTGCTTCTCTGTATGCCAAGGATAGCCAGCCTCATCAAAAAAATAGCTTCTGTTGATGAAAAATGCAAATTAGAGTCTTCTTATAAGCCCTTGGAGACACCTTCCTTCTTCCTGCAATTAGTTGGTTAGCATCCACCACTGATTAAGCCGTCATAAATAATTGGTACTTGCGTATTATCACAACCAGATTTTGCGATACAATATACGTTTTTGACATTTACTTAAATAACATCAATGAAGTGTATTAGGGAAGGGTAAACTGATATAAAGTGTGCTGGGATATTGGTGGTGCTGTTTTTAATAATTAACACTTACAATTTTAGGATTTGTAGGTATTGTGCTGTAAAGATGTTGACGTCAGTGAAATCAGTGGTTGCATGTGTACGTATGTTGGCCTGAAAGGAGTGTGGGAGTTAACGTATGATGTTAGGTGCTTTGGTACTGTGGAAAGGATTAGTTTTACTGCAGTTCTGCTAAATTAATCAGGAAGAGGAGATGGTTTACAAGAAGATTCTGATAGAAGTTTGAGGGTATGTTAGCCCAGTAGAGTAACAGGTTTTAAAAGCATAACCTTGTAACAGGGTGCTGTGAGCAGTAAAACAATATTTTACATATGCATAAATGGTAAATAAAGGAGAAAGCTCCTCCATGTAAATATCACAGAATGCAAAGACCAATGTGAAACCCTGAGTGTCCAAACCCAGAACAAACCAGAAAACGTGCATAACACATCCGTTAGTATGAGGAGTGCAACAGATGGTAACAGACTTGGCCAAATAACACTTTCAAAAACGCATCACTTGCATTGCATACTCCTTAGAAAGTGCAGTGAAAGGCTTTCATACCACTGCCACTGCAATCGTTAAATACTGTCAGGTGTAAAACTCGGGATCAACCAAATACTCAGTGTCATCAGTACACATCGTACCAAATTGCCCCACAGGCAAAAATTCTGGGAATCTGACATTGCATTACAAAGACTGTTATTCATCCCTCAGGTTTATTTACTGTCACAGTGAATTCCATCAGAAAAGTATGTCCTGGAGAAAGACAAAATGTGACCATTTTTCCTCTTCCTGAGTCACTGAAGTGTGTGGTGGTTTTCAGACTTTCAGAAATAAAGTGATTTTACGCATGTGACAGATACCCAGAATATAGAAAACCACATTAATCTGTTTGCAATGCCAAGGGGTGTGTTAAAAATTAGTTGTACGGCATCCACTTTTGTGTGACTTGCTTTCTGCAAGAGGACAGCGCGTACGTGTTGCAGTCGTCCTGTCACCAGCTGTTCAGCAATTTTAGTCAACCATCAGGAAACTCAGAAAAGCACCACAAACTTCAGTGACACACACACACACTTCAGAACACAGGCTGCCAACATTTTTCAGCATAATAAATGATCAGAAAACAGACTCTCTTTCTGTTAAAAATCTGGTTGTGATAATACGTAAGCACCAAATAATTTTGATACTTGCAAGCAGAAGTAGAGGTAGGATAGGGCAAATGGAGCAGCTGCCTTGGGAGCAAGATGTTAGAGGGCCGGTTTGGCAGTATTGCATTACTGCATTTATTTCTGTACCAGCATTTCCGAATACTTGTGTGGAAATGAATCTTCTCTCAGGACTGAAGTTCTTGCTTCACCTCTTTATGTGTGGTGTAACTTAACTTATAGCAAGTCAGTTGCTGCAGGTTTTAAAAGTAGAAAAGTTATTTTTTGTCTCTCTCTTAACTAAGTTGATACAGACCTGGCTTGCTCCTGTGGATAGGAGCATTAGCCAGGAATGACAATGGAGCAACAAGTTATTTTTTTTTTTCTCTTTAACTTGAGGGACATCATACAATAGCTCAGAAACCATACCATATGATTTTATACATGCTAGTACATTACAGATGTAAAAGGTGCTACCATTTAAACAAGCAGTGTAGTATATTGTGTGTGGGTGGGGTGACATAACTGGTAGAGATGGCCCTAAAAATGAAGTAAGACATCTGTAGTTATCGTTACTTTCATATCTGACTTCCTGAAAGTTGATTAGCATCTAGTATACGGTTATGTTTCAGCAGATTCAAAAATTCTGGGCCACAAAAATGGTATACTGCACCCAGGCAAATCCACTACTCCAACCCCTGTGTTACCAAATAACCATGATAACATTCCCACACAATTTAACAAATACTTTACAGAAACAATCCAAATCCTTGCTAATACTCAATACTAGCCCCAATACCAATAACTAACCCACACCAGTATACAAAACAATACCTCCAGCTTTTCCCTGCACCCAGCGCCCACTAAGGTACTTTCTAAACTCCTTAAGAAACTTAAACCAGCCACACTAGCAGCTGATAACCTTCCAGCAGAATTCCTACAGATATCAGCCGAAGCCATAGCCTATCCTCTGACTATTCTCATAAATACGTCACTATCAGAATACAAGGTGCCCACCTCATAGAAAATATCACATATTATTCCACTGCACAAAGGAGGCAACTCCCTAGAACTCACCAACTATCGCCCAATCACAATTTTATCTCCTTTATCCAAAATCTTAGAGTTGTTCATTATCAACTAATGCAGTACCTGCAAAAACAATTACCTGCTTTCCAAATCTCAACACTGCTTTAGACCTTCCCACAGCACCACTATCTTTTACCAACTTAGTCAACCATCATAGGAACAAGGGTCTATTCCTATCTTCAATATTCATAGACTTATCAAAACGCCTTTGACATGGTAAACCACAGTATGCTTCTTGAAACTCTATCTACCCTAAACATATGCACCTCCTCTATATCACGGTTCAATCACTACTTATCAGGCCGTCAGCAAGCAGTTCTATGGCAAGACCAGCTGTCGCCCCTACTACCAGTATCCACAGAAGTCCCACAAGGGTCCATCCTCGGCCCATTGCTCTTCTCTTTATTTACCAACCATATCTCTTCAGCCCTACCCACTGCCTCAGTTGTGCAATACGCTGCTGACACCACCATTATAACTACTGCCCCCTCCCTAATGGAACTACAAACCTTAACTAACTTTACGCTAGCCAAAACATGTTTTACTAACATCAAACTTATTCTTAATCCCAAAAAAACAAAAAACTAATTATTCTAAATAATAATTTTACCATAAATTCCAAAGACAAGATTCAAATCGCTCCAACTACACACACCAAACCACTAGGTATAGAAATCGACAATCATCTGAAATTCGACATCCACATAGCACAAACCATCAAGAAAGGAAACAAAAAACTTGGAGTCCTCTATAGGAACAAACAGTTTATGACTAAAAATACCAAAGCAATGATTGCAAGGACCCATCTCTTATCTATCCTCCTCTATGCTTCTCTATCTTAACTCAACTAATCTCTGTCACACAGAGCTAAAGAAAATGGAATATTGTTACAACAAGATAGCTAAGTTTGCGACTGAAGCCTCATATAGGTCCCATCACTGTCCATCCCTTAAGCAGCTCAACTGGCTTGAGCAACCTTAACTACTGCTACTCAATCAACTCTCAATAGTACACAAGCTCTACTACCTTCCGGATAAAACCCCAGCACTCCAGCATCTAATTCAGCCCCACTCTACCACAAGAGCCTTAAGATCTAGTAACCAGAACCTCATCACTGTCATCAAATATAAAAATGATGCTGGTAAATCTCTCTTTGCCTGCATCATAGCCAGAATCTGGAATTCACTACCCAATCACATAACTACTTCCTCTACAATCCAATTTAAAAAATTGGCTTTGCTCATGTTGCACCCCAGGTTAAGCAATACCAATGCACTGTTGCAAGGATTCTGCTAAGGGTCACCAGTTGTTCACCTGAAAGCTTGTTAATCTGTTGATATTTACTTTACAGTACTAATATCTATCTTCTATAACACTTGTAAACATTGCCTGTTCCCTTAACCTAACATCCTACAGTAACAAACTTTATTCTTACCTAATTCTATCCTTCACATCACCTATCCCTATTCCTGTATTCATGTTTCAAAAAAAAAAAAGTTTCTGCTAATCTGATTTATGTACTTTATGAATTGCCTTGACAACTTTTATTGTTTGCTAATTTCTACTTCACTGTAATCTGATATGTATGCTGTTCTCACTTTTCTCCCATGTATTATATTATATTGTATTGTATTGCATTTCCATGCTCAGTATTTTGGAGCTTTTCTTCCCTGGCCGCCGCTGAAAATGGACCTGTGTCCAGTTAGGCCTTCCTGGTAAACAAATGTAAAATAAAATAAAAATGCCCCAGACTCAGTCTAGTTAGGTCAGCACTATAACAAAGCTTACAGCTTATTTTAAAATCACTACAGGTGAAACAGCAGTCTCCAAACGTGGAGCAGCTACCAGGAACTAGATTCTTGTTGAGATTAGGAAACAAAATACATGGACTCAGTTTACGACTGCCTTAAATGAGCATGTTGCTTCAAAGATAATAGCTAAAACCAGGTACTTCAGCTAAACCAACTTATCAGTTTTTTCCTCGGCAGCCTAATATACGTCAGCTCTAAACATATAATAGGTACCAGAGCCAACTTGAAATAATGTTCCTCTTTTCTTCATTAATTGCCATGTTAGTACTACGCCTCTCTGAATGTTAGTCTGCTGCTAATGATACTTTGCAAAGAAATTTGCTTTTCTTGTTCATTTTTGCAATTACTGTAGCTGTTGACAATTTAGTGTACACTATATACAACAGTTCATTGTATTACAGTTCTGATTTTGCTTTGGATTTTATACTTAATCTGTCTACCCTAGTAGTCTGGGCCATGGCTGAAAAGGGTCTTTGACCATTCTACTTACAAGGTCATGAAACCAAAACAAACATACATAGATGCAGTCATATCATTGCATTTAATCAAATTTACACCATCACACCAGTCAGACTACATGAGTTCATTCAAGCAATGAGATTTACACCGTCTGAAAGGCAACTAATTTTTTGATACAGTGCTTTAATATGAAGTCTGCCTTAAGGAAAAGGTGATATAGTATTAAAAACCCTGAAGCAGGAGGTCTAAACAAGAAGAATAGCCAGTCCATTTAAAACACTGCCATGTGAATGTTTCAGGACATCATCCATTGGCTTAGACCCATAAAAGAAGGAAGGTGAATTTTTTCTCAATGATTACTTATCCAACAACTCTTGGATATCAGTCAATGATTTTATCAGCAAGCCTGACTCAAGGAGAACTACAGCATCCTCAACTACGCAGCCACCATTATTCTGAAGTGCTGTGATCTTTGGCTGGCTAAGCTAGATATAAAATCTGCATTTTGGCTGTTGCTTACCCAGGAACAAGATTAGTCAATGCTCTGTCTTCCTTATCAAGGTTAGTTGCATTTTGACAAGGCAATTCCTATGGGCTGTTCAATGGCCTCTGAAATCTTTGAAACATTCAGCACTGCACTATATTAGTGCTGGCAGCATAGAGTGCACACCTAAGTTGCTATCCATTACCTCAATGATTTTCTAATCACCAGGGAAGGACACAGCATGATTATTTTCATGGATTTATGCCGGTACAAATAAGATCAATAGTCTCAGCCAGCACCTCAAATATATAGAGCTGAAGCTCAACATCACTGACACCAATTTCAGGATGCCAGAGGGATTTCACTAATGAATTCATGGGAAAAACTAAAGCAAAGATAAGTAAGTTCATGTCTCTTTTTTTTTTCCCTTTATTTCGACTGTAGGCCAATATCCCCGAGTAGGACATTTACCAGGTTGTAGTCAAACTTACTGAAAGATGGGGCAAAACAAATGCCAGTGGGTTCACATTGCCAATAGGATCAAAGAAGTCTTGGGAGTGAGGAAGGCATTTTGTGCATATTAATAAAGTTTGTTTGTGGCAATCTGACTAGGTATCATTGGAGTTTCTTCAATTACTGAGAGATGCAGCAGTCAGTACTAGAATGGTTGGGTATCCAGCTGGGAGATGGTTTGTCTTACATGGCCTCCCTCTTGGGCAGAATCTGTCTAAAAAAGATATTACCTTTTTAGAAATCTTACATGTCTGGGTTGCCATTTGCTTGAGGCAAGAACAACTCAATTAAAATACATAAAAGGTCCAGTTTAACTCTGGAAATTAAGCCATAGTCATGGATCTATTAGAAATAACGTCCTGTCACACAGTGTGCAGTTTTTTTTAAATTGTTGGTGCTACTTAGTTTAAAACTCAGTTTAACCTTTTCTGACAAACGTGTTCCAGGTAAACAGAATTCTATAGCCAACAGTTTGTCACATTTCCAGCTTTCCAGGTTCCATTTACTGGCACCAGAAGCTCTACCACTCACCCATTCCAGTTCCATCACAGATTTGCCTAGTTGGAGACGAATGATGGTGGCCTGCTGTGTAATTCCTAGGCAATGAACTATAGGAATAGGAAACCTTATGCCAAAGCCATGTCAAAACTTAAATTATTTTATCTACAACTACCAAATAAAGACCAATGGTCACTTGAGGTAGGTTTGCAGGACTCCCCCAGTTCATTATACATACAAATTAAAAGCTTAGGCTGGATGGTCAGATGCCTTGGCTTAACTAATTTTACAACTCATTAAACTCAATATGTCTTGCTGGTGCTCACCTTCTGTGCATTTTGTTCAGGTAGTAAAGTTATCAGTAAAGGATTTCCATTGATTGTCTATATGGGCAGCTTTATTTATGTGTCTGTATGCTGGGGCTTTTAGAGCAAGCAAACTGTTACAGTCACTATGCTGGGGAGATGTTGTACTGATTCCTACAGCAGTAATAGTGTGGCTAAGGAAATCCAAAACTGAACAAGTGGAAATATGGCAGCAAATTTACTTACAGTGCTCAAAGTTTTTAGCTTCATGCCCAGGGCAAGGGCAGTCCAGCTTTTAATAGGTGAGGTGTTCTCTAGTAAGCTTTTATTTAGACATCCATGACACCTGCGGATGCTAAGGGTATACTATGGAAAGCATTGCTGAGCCAGGGCATTCCACTTGAAGGTTTCAGTTCACACTTCTTTAGGACAGGAGAGGACTTCAGACTTGGTAAGGGAAGGTCAGTCAGTTACGGTAATAAAATGAACAGGCAGATTGCAATCTGTTGCCTTTTTCACCTATACTAGATAAATGTTATTTATATTTTCCTTGGGTCTCAGTCAACTTCGATTATAGTCCACTCCAACATCAGCAAAGCAGCACTCAGAGCAACAGTCAGAACTGATGACTTTAATCTTGGCCTTGATCTGGCATGTTGGACAGCAGTTATTAATATATTGCTGGTTGACAGGTTAATGGTACGGTTTAAGTATATTATGTAGATACTTTGGGTCTATTTGTGTACTTTATATGCATTTATGTTCTTACAAAGTATAAAGTACAATAGCTACTGTGGATTTAAGCAAGCCGTTTTTTAACAATTTTTAAACAGAGTTTAGAAAATTTGCATGAGGCCAACCCTAAATGAGAGGTTGTTAATTGAATAATTGTTTTTCTATTTAACATGGATATGGATTGCCATTTAGTGTTTTGGTTTTGTCTGAGGAAGGAAGGATACGAAGCCTTCCGAAAGTGCTTGTCTTAAAATAAAAGTTCTTACGTTATTTTATTCAACTTCTGTGGCTACATTTTGACTTCACATTCACATTTGGATTATCGCTGTGGTTGATTTTATACCTGTGCAACAGCTTACTTTGGCGGTGTGTTTCCTCTGCGTTTCTGTTTTTCATCAGTTCGTGAGGTTTTTTCGTGCTACTGTCTGTTATGGCCAGCGAGGGAACAGCTACCTCCCAGAGTTTACTTTTTTCGCAAGAAGGAGCTAATGTGGGCAACGATATAAGTGGTCAACTAGATGGCGTGGAGGCGAAAGCCGACGGCAATCTAACAACACTTATTCAGATGCTATTAGGACGAATGGACGTTTTTACTCAACGTATGGACAGACTTGACAATGTTATTAGTACAAGAACAACCGTCAACCAGGTCAACAATCCCGGAGAGGTTATTGTGAGTTCTGACGTGATGCCAGTCGGGGACCGCATGCATATTAGATGTAATCAGCAAGCAGGGGGCTTGCGAAGCTTTGTAACAGATGCTTTAAGCCCTATTTCTGCAGTTTCAAGTGGCATCCCAGCCGGACAAGGGCAAGTTCCAGTATCAGGGAACAATACTACACAAGGTACTGTAATATCTCTTAATGATTCCGTACCTACGGTATCATCTTATTTGAACAAGATAAACTTTTTTTCTGCTGCTGATATTCACGGGGGAGGGGGGATAAGTAACGCTGAAAACACAAACGAACTGACTTCTAATAACATTGCTACATTGATTGGGGAGTTTGATTACAAACTCTTCAGGTGCAAAAAATTACAATTAGAGATCTCCTATTTGGATGAATGTTTAGATAAAAAGATCGTGCCTAAGGGTCTTAGGCAATGGAGATTTCCTGTGGGCCTAGAGGAAGGCTCACAATTCCACAAGCAGCTTTTAGCATTGTTTGATAAGCACAGTTTTGAACATATTGGGTTATTGATCGATCATTACACGCAACAGGTCAACGATTACAAGGTCGATTTGGCTAACTTGGAACAAGAAATTAAGAATAACCAAGATTTTTTGCGGTATAAATATGATTATTCTCGCATATTTTCTAGCATTGAAGCTACTACTAATAAACTATGCGAAAATAAGAAAAAGAAAATTATGAGGGATGTGAAACAGTATGCAGAGAACAAGGCATATCCTAAGCCACCGCAGATAGGGCAGCCTAAGAACAAAGCAGGGGTGCCTTTGCCTAAAGCAAACAAGAATATCACCTATAATAGAAATCAGAACATGTATCAGCTGGACACCTTCCTTGAGGAAGGTTATAATGACAATGACCCTCACTTTGTAAGGGAGGAAATGGTTGACTTAAATATTGATCAACAACAACAGCATTTATCCAATGTTGCTATTAACAATAATGGACAACAGCAGAATAGTATTAGTAATGGGGCCGGACAATCAGGGCCTGAAAACAATCAGGGTTTTGGACAGGGTCAGTACCACCAACAGAGAAACTTGAGGTCGAACAGGAACCAGTCGACTTTAAAGAACAAACAGAACCAGAAGAAGAAATAATGAAGGGAATAAGTCAGCCTACTATAATTTATAGTAATGAGGGTGATTTTAAGATATTTAATTATACCACCCTTAACATTACTACTGACATGGCTGACTTTTTCTCTAAAGGATTGTCTTTCGTTCCTGACACTCACATGGACTTGGTTAAGACTATTGTTGACTTGAAACTGTTTGTCCGCAAACTTAATTTGTTGGCAGTTTTAGGTAAAAATTCTTCACTTGTTAAACCATTTAGAATAGCTAGCCTATTTAATCCACCTTTAGTCAGTAACCTTAAAACTTTTGAGAAATCATGTGAATTAGACCTTAGGTTCCTGTCTGCTAGTAAAATCAATAAAAGCAAACACACCCTTAATATTACAACTGAACAACGGGATTTCATTAAATTATTACAAGATTGTAATATTCGAGTTATGAAACCCGACAAAGGTGGTGGGCTTATATTCATGAACCAGGCTGATTACATTAATAAATTATCTTCTCATTTGGAAGATGGCCCATATGAAAACATTAGTATAAATGAAGTTAATATTGCATACAGTAAGATTAGAGCTGTAATAGAAGATCTATTTTTAGAAGATCTTATTGATATGGACACCCATACCTATTTGAATGTTACAGCACCTAGAATGCCATCTTTCTTTGGTGCCCCTAAAATTCACAAGTCAGTTCATGAACCCCCCTTTAGACCCATTGTAGACGGCAGAGGGTCGATACTTGTAGCTTGTGCCAAGTATGTAGACAGCCTTTTAAAACCACATATTGAAAAAGAAATTCACATATGCAAGGACTCATGGGGTTTTTTGGATAATATTAACAAGATACCCTTTGACCCTAATTTAACATTCATGACCGTGGATGTTAAAGACCTATATACGGTCATCCCACAACAACTGGGACTAGATTGGGTCAGGGAGTTCCTAGAAGCAAGAAGGGTTGAACAGAACATTATACTTATTATAGAGACTCTATTAGAGCTAGTGCTAAAATACAATTTCTTTTCTTTTAATAACGTAATTTATAGGCAATCCTCTGGAGTCGCAATGGGGTCACCGTGTGGGGGGGCATTTGCTAATTGTGTGATGGCACAATGGGAAAACAAATTATTATTTAACAACACGCTATTTAAGGAACATGTCGCCTGGTACACTAGGTACCAGGACGACATGTTCTTTTTATGGAAGGGGCCGGGGGGAATGGTAACAACATTTATAAATGACATTAAGACATTGACCGACTTCTTGGATTTTACATACGAGGTCAATGAGACGGAAATCAGTTTTTTGGACATAAAATTAAGTAAGGACATTGAGGGATCCAGATTCACTAGTAAGATCCACCGAAAACCCACCTATTCTAATGGTTTCCTCCATTTTAGCAGTTGCCACCCTTACCATCAAAAAAGAGCAGTAGTGAAAGGGCAGATGGTAAGGGCGGCACGTATGATCACTAAGGACGAGGATTTCCATGATGAGTGTAGTAACTTGAGTACTATGTTTTTAAATAGAGGTTATCCAGACTCATTGATATTGGAGGTGAAATCTGAGGTGGGGTTTAAAAGGGAATCTGGACACTTTAAGCCTATTTTGAGTAGGCAAGACTGGCTTGTAGGTTCTAACCAACAGACGGCTGAGGGAGGTGATAAAGATTCCAACGCCCCTGATATTGGGGTGAGGTTTTTATGTACATTTTCTTTGGATCATCATTTCATTAGAAACATCTTACAGAAGAATTGGGCAAATATAGTGGAAGATAGACATTTAAAACAACTGTTGGGTAATTCACCGAATATTACCTTTAGAAAGGGATTTAACTTAAAAGCCCTATTAGAAAAGAACAATAACACTGGTTTCCAAAGGCAAAAAGGCATGACTAGGTGTGGGTTTTGTAATTATTGTAAATTTATACAAGAAGGGGGCTTTGTATTAATAAATGGTGTGAAATATAAACTGATGGGGAGTTTTAGTTGCACTTCTAAAGCAGTAGTCTATCTTGCGAGCTGTAAGAAATGCCCAGCTTTCTATATTGGAAAGACTGAGCGGGTACTGCATAAGAGAATTTATGAACATTTGTATGCAGTATCCAGGAAGGATGTTAATAATGCATTAGCTTGCCATATTATTGAACACAAAGACCACGGTTTTAATTTTGCTGTTTTAAAGCAAATTAAGGCAGACCCTAACCTAGGCCCATGGCAGACCCTGCTAGAAAAAGAAGAACTTTTATGGCAATTAAGGACGGCCGCACATATATTTCCAGGTCTAAACGAATCTATTTCGCTAACCTGTATATTAAAACTTCTAGCCTTAAGGGGATAATTATTTAGTTTTTAAAGGTTGGGGTGGAGTGTACATTGATAATTTCATATAGGTGTTTTACACAGAAATAATGCTGAGAGGTATAATATTTGGAGTACATGAGAGACTCTTGTACACATATGGTTTCATGTATTTTAAGGTATTTTAAAAATATATAAATATATATATATTTTTTAATTTAATCCACTTGTATTTTTTTGAGTTTATTTTGAACTTATTTTGATGTTTTATTATTAATATTTTTATTTATATTCAAATTATTATTAGTTATGCACAAAGGACACATATAATAAACATTATTATAATGTTTAATAAATATAGTTTAATTTATTAATTTTTTATTAATATATTGCTGGTTGACAGGTTCATGGTACGGTTTAAGTATATTATGTAGATACTTTGGGTCTATTTGTGTACTTTATATGCATTTATGTTCTTACAAAGTATAAAGTACAATAGCTACTGTGGATTTAAGCAAGCCGTTTTTTAACAATTTTTAAACAGAGTTTAGAAAATTTGCATGAGGCCAACCCTAAATGAGAGGTTGTTAATTGAATAATTGTTTTTCTATTTAACATGGATATGGATTGCCATTTAGTGTTTTGGTTTTGTCTGAGGAAGGAAGGATACGAAGCCTTCCGAAAGTGCTTGTCTTAAAATAAAAGTTCTTACGTTATTTTATTCAACTTCTGTGGCTCCATTTTGACTTCACATTCACATTTGGATTATCGCTGTGGTTGATTTTATACCTGTGCAACAGCTTACTTTGGCGGTGTGTTTCCTCTGCGTTTCTGTTTTTCATCAGTTCGTGAGGTTTTTTCGTGCTACAGTTAGTCAAGGGTACACTGGCTTGTCATAGATTCAACTATTGCCATATATAGAGAGACTACTTACCTATGGCAGAGTACTTGAGATGACTGCAATTCACTTGGGTGGTAGTGATTTGTATTGTATTCCAAAATGTTTTCTAATATGTAAACTTTTAGCAGATCCGGCCTTCTTACAACAGCATTACCCAGACTTGCCAGCATGTAGGTCTTCAATTCTCAGTTGTCATGGAGGAGTGGACATAGCCATACTGCTACTGAGGATTCTTAAAGCATTGCATGGCCAGATCAGCATATCCGAGTGGTCTCTGAGTAAATGAACACCCCTATCCTTATCCAGCCCTCTATCCCTTAAAATGATCATGTAAAAAACACTAGTTCAAAAAAAATAAAAGACAAGAAAATGGACAGTGACAATAAAAGGAGAAAGCAGCATGCAGAGTGTGGTGCCTTGGGCCCTCATCCCTCCTTTTATCCCACTGCTTTTCCTGTGCCACTGGTTGTTTGTACTTAACCAAGGGGAAGAGAACTGATCAGGTAAAATTGTGAGTGAGATGAGGAAGCACTGTGCATGCCATCTGAGCACTAGGGGTGCCAACTTTTCAAATGGCGAAAGTGGGACATTTTCGGAACAAACATCGGATTTTACAGGCCAACACATACCCACAGTCAGTACAAAGGATAGAACAGCATGTAGGTCTTCACAGTGGGATAAAAGGAGGGATGAGGGCCCAAGGCACCGCACTCTGCAAGCTCCACGTGGGTTTACAGAGTGGTCCTAGCAGCAAGGAACTCGAAAAAGCGACTACCTTCTGGATATAAGTATCTTTGCTTTTTTTTTCACTGGAACTAGCTTCTGTAGCTTACTTTGAACTAGCCTGAACTGTTTTTTTACTGTTTACTGCATTTATTTTAAAACCTGCACTTAAAGTTACATTTAGTCGAATTTGATCGAAAGTTTGCTTGCTTGTTTGTTTAATTTAACTGTGGAGGCTGCCCACTAAAGTGTGCTAGCCTGTGTAACTAATTTATCACTGTCTCTGCATTTTCTGTGTGTTTCTATCAAAAAAACAAAAAAAAATCCTTGTTTTCCCACCTTCCTCAACTAGTTTAGACCAGTATACAGGCATTGCTGTATTCTGGGCTGTGGTGTAGTTCCTGTGTTGTCCATTACCTTACTTGGATAGAAGGAAGTTTCTTTGCTCACCAGTGGGAGTGAGGAGCCTTTAGCAGCCTACCTGTCCTTGGGGGAAGTGACCTCAGCACAAGAAGCTGTAGTAATTGGTTGTTTTGGACCATTCCTAGCTCTTTTGTAGTTCATTGCTTAAAATCCGCATTTGCACGGCTTTGGGCGGCCGTGCGCATAGCGCAGCACCGGTTAAACAAGGTTAAATTTTTCTGGCTCCGCCAAGTCTGCTCTTCAATTTTTCCCTTAGAACTGTTCTACTTGCAATCTAAACAGCCTATACTCTATCTGAAAAGCTCAGCACTTGCTCCTAAAGCATTTTTTATACAGGTAAAGCACTCTTAAACAAAAGAAAGTACTTCATTCACCTAAATTCTGTTGAGTACCCATTTCCCTATAGGTCCTTTCTGACTCAGTTACACAGCAATCTTTTTCACTATTTCTAGCATGTCGAAGGGTCAGTTGCTGGCATCCTCTCCTGTTCAGCTGGTGAATCTAGAATCTTGAGGCAATGTTACAATTGCCTCATGTACACAGACAACCCTCTCCTCCTCCCAACAAATACAAATATATGCGAGAGATGCAACTATATAGCCAAACTGGAGGCTGAGCTCTCTCAATTCAGTACTGGCAAGACCAGTCAGGAGGAGAAGGTAACCACGCACACCACAAACCCAGTCTCACATAGAACTATCACAACTGCAATCCAAACACATAAACACACAAAAACGTACTCGGAGGCGCTGATTAAAAATCTACCAAAACAACAGAGGCCTCCAAAGCAGACACCCAAGCAACCATCACCTCAAGACATAGCACATGCAACACATAGTTCACAAAGTCAGTGTGCTAAACAGTCACAGCCCTTAAGGCCAAACAACATGCCAGACACACTTGTAATAGGTGACTCCATAGTCAGACACACTGATGTCCCGCTCACCAGACTGAACAAGGAAAAGGTCACAGTAAGCTGCCTGTCGGGAGCTAGAATCCGCCACATAACACAAGCACTCAGGTCACTCCACAGCAAGTACAAATAAGACTCAGTCATTGTACATGCCGGTGTGAACGACCTGAGACGTACCTCCCTGGACTACATGAAAAGAGACATAGAGGAGCTCTCTGATTATGTAGCCCAGGCCGGTATGACCCTGACCCTGAGCAGCATCTTACCCTCACCAAGAATGATGCCACAGTACAAAGACAAAATGATCAGTTTTAACAATTGGCTTAATTACTGGTGTCATTCTAAGGGGATCCAATGTCTGTCTGCTTGGGATGACATGCTTGACAAGCCACGCTGCTTCGCAAGGGATGGCTTGCACCTGTCACCCCTGGGCTTCCGGATATTGGCCAAGGCTCTTGCCACCCCCATAGTGCCTTTTTTAGGCAAGGCTCAAATGACAAACCTACCTCCCTATAAAACACAAGTGGAAAAAAACTAAGGGTAATGCTGTTCAATGCCAGAAGTCTAAACCTCAAGATGCACGCCCTCAAATCCCTCCTCAGTATGGAGAACATCGTTGTCTGTGCAGTGACTGAAACCTGGTTCAAGGCTCCTGAGAGCACCCTAGCACTATCAGGTTTTACCTCATATCATGCTTTCCGGCCCCATAACTTGGACCGAACCACAAAAGGAGGGGGAGTATCCATTTTCATCAAAGATACCCACACCTCCAGGTTAGTGGCAATACATGAAGCATCGGAGACCATCCAGGTGCAACTAACCATAGGCAAAACTGCTTTACAGTTTGTAGCATGCTACAGACCACCCTCTCAAACTCAGGAACCCCACACAGCCTTCCTGAAGACACTGGAGAGTATGAATGTCTCTCCAAATACCATAATTTTGGGAGACTTCAACTACCCAAACATAGACTGGGAACATTACTCAAGCCCCAACACCCTAGCCCAAAGGTTCCTAGAATTCATAAACTCAAATGCAATGCAACAACTAGTCACCATTCCCACAAGACAAGACAATATACTAGACCCTGATCATTACAAACATGGGGACAAAATGCTCCACACCGGAAGTATATCCCTCTTTGGTAAGATCAGACCATAAATTAATCTCACTGGAAATCCACATCCCGCCCCCACCCCCTGCACAAAAGACCACAGTGAAGAACTTCTCAAAGGCCAACTTCACATTCTTAAGACTGAAGTGGTATCCTTCAAGGCCCCTGGGCCAGTAGAAACCACAACCCACACTGCTGAATCCTTTGCAAATGCCTTCTATGGGCACCTTCAAGAATGCATGGATCATGCAATCCCAAATAAAACCAAGACCCATTCCCCCAAAGGCAGGCACCCGGTCTGGTGGACCCCAGCCATAAACAAACTTTACAACAGGAGGAGGAAAATACTACATGACAGAGCAAAATCCCTAAAAGGGAAGGCATCTCTGATCAGTACTAGCAAAAAACTACGATCACTCATAAAATCATCCAAGGCAAACTTTGAGAGAAAAATCGCAAAAGACACAAAAGACAATTACAAGGCCTTCTTTAGCTATGTTAGAAACCTGGGTGGAAACTTCCAGATATGCTCAGAGTTAGTCCAAAATGACACAAAATACACTGAACCCACCGACATTGCCAACATTCTGGCAGACAGGTTCAGTGCAAATTTCTCCTCCCCCTCCCCCCCAAAAGGAGAAAAAACTATCCCAGCAGAGTGTAGCCTCCCTAACATCTCAGATGCCCAGGTGAGAGCCGCCCTCTCTAAAGCTAAAAACACAGCATCAATGGGACCGGATGGTGTCCCGGGCTGTGTGCTACATGAACTCCAAGAGGAACTAAACCCACACATAAGGCTGCTGTTTAAACTTAGTCTTACTACAGGATACGTACCCAAAGAGTGGCGTACGGCAACAGTGGTCCCACTTCACAAAGGCGGTGCTTCTACGGACCCTGGAAATTACTGCCCCATAAGCTTGACGAGCCTGGTCTGCAAAGCTATGGAGAGGATCATTATGGAACTCATAAACAAAGACATTGGGGACCTACAGACATTGGATCCTACCCAATTTGGCTTTGTCAAGGGCAGATCCTGCCTTTTGAACTTGGTCGACTTTTTTGAAACAGTCACTAAGGCCATTGATGAGGGTAAGGCAGTTCACACAGCCTACCTTGACCTTGCAAAAGCCTTTGACACAATACCCCACTCGGGCATCACAGACAAACTCACCAGCTTAAATGTAAACCCATATGTCACAAGATGGGTTGCAAACTGGCTCAAGGACAGAACCCACAGGGTCAGAGTTGCTGGAGCTATGTCAGACTCTAAGCCAGTCACAAGCGGTTTCCCACAGGGCTCAGTCCTGGGACCCCTCTTGTTCGGCATTTATTTTTCCAAGGTACAGGCAAACATAGGAGGATTGTGGCTGACAAAGTTCGCAGATGACTGCAAACTGGGCGCCATAATTGATACTCCAGCGGACACAAACATCCTTCAGAGAGGCCTCATAGAAATGGATAATTGGTGCCAGAGCCATGGCCTTAAGCTGAATGCCAAAAAATATATAGTCATACCCTTTGGGAAAAACAAGATACCGACAAATTACCACATAGGTGGTAATCCATTAAGTACGGAAGAGGTAATCAGGGACCCAGGTTGACAGTAACCTCTCATTTGACACTCACATTGCCAAAGTGGTTAGGAAGACCTTCTATATTACCCACCTTATCATGAAGGGTTTCACATCTAGATCAAGAGAGGTCATTGTGCCCCTGTACTCTTCTCTTATCAAGCCAATGATTGAGTACAATGCCCCATTTGGGATGTATCTCACCCGACACCTGCAGCAGTTGGAAAGACCCCAAAAGTTCCTCACCAAGAAGATAAAGGGTCTTAAACATATGTCATATGCTGCCCGACTGAAAAAACTCCAGCTCTATTCAGTCGCATACCGCCTACTCAGAGGTGATCTGTGCCTGACGTACAAGGCCATGTCCAATCCGGAATTAATGGACATGCTCCACCTCAGAAAATCCAAATCCATCAGAGCCACGAGAACAAGAGACTTAAACCTCAACACAGAAATGAATAGGACGTGCTGGAGGGACAGATTCATAACCCAGAGGCTCCCTACACTCTGGAACAGAGTCCCAGTCCATGTTAGGCAGAGCCCCTCACTGACTCTATTCAAGAGAAATCTTGACGAGTGGATGGGAGATCGTAGATTTACCCCGGGGGTCATCTCTGTGTCACTACTAGACAGAGGCACATTAAACTAAACCCTAAAAGGGCGTAGTATTCTCATCCTAAGGGGTGGTGAAAGCCACACACACTCTGGCTAGGCTTATAAATGCCCTAGGGCAGATAGCCTAGTACGAACCTATGAACCTATAACTTAACTTTTTTACATAAATAAAAGCTTATTCTTGTAGCATTTTAGTTGCTTATTCTGTTTCCTATAACATTTAGGTATTTTAGATACAGAATAACTTTTATGCAACTATTACATAAAATATAGGAAATAATCTCAGGACATTTGCTATTTTTAATATTTTTTGTCGGGACACAACTGCCTAAAGAGGGACTGTCCCTCGCAAAGTGGGACAGGTGGTAACCCTACTGAGCACTAGCTGTATACTGCCTGATCATATTTCTACCAGCTTTCAGTTTGACAAAGTCAGTCCAGTTTAGCAGGGTATTAAAACGAGTGTGATGTACAGATACAAGCAAGACTGCAAAGCAGTTGTCTAGCAATAGAAGGTTAGCTGATGAAGTAACGTATTTTCTCCTACCAAAATGGTGACGCAACTTCAGGCTTTATAATATTAAGCAGTTGTACATGGGCCACACTCCAAGCAAAGGTGATGTGTGTGAATATTTGCACTCCACACACACAAAAAAAATTATGAACTCAATCATATTGTATTTGGCCATCTTATCCATCAGACAAGTGAGTTAGACAATGCTGCATCCTTATTCAAAGTTGATATGTATACTGAAAACCACTGCTAACAGCAGAACTTCTGTACATCTATTTTACTAAGCACAGCATATATAGCTGTACTGTTTTCTTACTGATGCCCAAGAAACTATGCACTTAAATATTTCCTGGTTAAAAAAAGAGCTTTCACAACCAAATTATTTTTCTGGGAAAAAAGAAAGCTTTCATAACAGAAAGCAATGTGCATCTGTGAACCACTAGGTTTCCTTTTAATTATCACTCTGTCCATTAACTACCATAGCCATTCTTGCTAGCACTTGGCACTTTAACTACTAGGTCTGTTACAATATTACAGTTTGCTTACTACAAAATATAGGGCACTTCCTGCATTACTGTTAGCTTCCATCTATGCATACAGCTGTTATTTAATGTTTGGCTACAATGTACAGCATTTAATTTGACAAGATAATGCCCCATTTACAATCTGCCAGATTGACCTTTGGTATTGTAATCAGATCATAGTTAATCTTTTTCATTTTGCTATTTTTACACATCCATGCAGATATGGTTATTGCTGCAGGTTGAGTGCATTACATTAATTTAGCTTTTTCTGACAATGCAGTAAGACATAACTAAATGACAATAAACACGTTTAAAACCTGTGCTTGAAAATATATTTATTTTTTTAATTTAATTATTTTTTTTATTTGTAAACTGGGTAAACCCACTAGGTACATGCATCTCTTTTCAGAGGCAGTCAGGAGAACTCTGTAGTTAAGTGACTTACTCAGAGTCACACAACAGACCAGTGGATAGAGAGGGAATCAAATCCAGGACTGTATAAGGAAGCTCATTACCAACTTGTAGCCTTAATTCCCCAATCTAAACTACCAGGTACTACAAGCATATTTTAAAATACCAAATATCATGGAAGTTATGAGAGGCAGTCTCCATTTAGAACAACAATGCACTTGAAATTGTAACATATGGGTAGACAAAATGACAGAGGTTTACTTTTATGCACTCATTAATTTTAGTGATTAAAAGTAAACATACAATAAGAAAAGCATAAATAAAATACAAAGCATTGCAGATGTAAAACAGATCTTTTCAAACTAGCACTATATAATAAATTCGGGTCTATATTAAATAAACAAATGCTTAAAATGTTGAGTATGACAAGATCGACACAATTTAAGTGAACGCTTATTTAACTGAAACACAAACTTACCAAAAATTAAAATATCGAATGATTTTGTTTGGACAACACCTTCACCCTAGTGACGTAACAGGCTACAACGCATTAAACAAAAAGGAACGTGCAAAGTGACTACCTACATTACAAATCTATCACCTACCTAAGAAGCTATCCTACCACTATACACACCCTAAATGTGAAATATCCACTGTGCAAAACATTAAACATAAATTATGTAGTAATAAACCATGACATTATCCCAAAGTGTGCTCGATGGTGAACATTAGAGTTAGCGTTACACTTTCAGAAGAATTGCAACAGCCCAAAGAAACTCTTGTGTAGTGTACTGATCTTTATGCTCTAGTATCTGCTGCAGTCTCTCACATTTCAAAATTGTTTTCCTTTTTTTAGGAGATGGATGAGAAGCAGACACCTGGTGAAAAACATTTTGTGTTGGCCATAATGTTCCGCTAATCTAAACCACCATGTTAACTAATGAGGTGTGCTTCTTTTATACTATCTTTGCAATTAGTGCGTTGCAAATTACTATCAAATGTCTTTGATTTGCAAACTGTAGCGTTATATGTACTTTCATCTGTGAGCACAACCTGTAACTTTAAGTTAAACTTACATATCTGCACGCATATCGTTCTAACATTTATTTTGATTGTGTTACGGACTTACGTCAGATGTACCATGCTTCATGTTGGCCAAACATAATGTTTCGAAACTCTTAATTTAGATCATTTGAGCGGTCGATTAAATAAGCGTTCACTTAAATTGTGTCGATCTTGTCATACTCGACATTTTAAGCATTCGTTTATTTAATATAGACCCATAAAATCAGCAATAAAATACAACACATTAGATTTTAAAACAAAATATTTACGTTTATGCCAAAAACCCTACTGAAGGACATCAGCTACCTTGTAAATGAGGCATGGCTACTACAGACCAAAATCTAGGGTGGTAGTGAATTCTACATGACAAGTGACAGAATGCCTATCAGCGGTTTCTAAGAGCATCCTCAGAATTTCCAAAAGTCTTGCCTTATTTGTGGAGTGTCTTTAGATAGGGCAGTAAGGTACTAACAACTCTTTTAAAAAGGCAGGGCCAGATCTGTGTAAGTGATGATAACCTAATGCAAGAATTTTAAATGCCAGTCAGTGAAGATCTCACACCACGGGGCAGATGCTATTAAAGTGAAATTTTTCTAGTCATCACTGTATCTGCAGAGTTCTCATGCAGAAGGTGCTTGTGGTCATCATATGCAGCACAAAGTAAAAAAAAAAAAAAAAAAAGATATAATAATTGAGGCAGAGTACACTAATGCATGCCTTAACACTCAGACACACTCAGCTATGATCAGTTTTTTTTCTGGAGCATAACTTGCAACTGTCCACATTTTTGCAGAATGCCCAGATTTTTGGCTCTTATTTTTCGTCTCTTCCTCATAAAATTTGGGGTTTTCTGGCAAATCATAGATTATTGAAGTAATTAAATGAAACTAAATAATGACAGTCATTTGCGTTTCAGATTCTTATCCTTCCAAATATATATACTAATGGAAAATGTCATGTTAGCACCTTTCCAAGTTTATAGAAGCAATATTTTAAATCTCTCTGTCTTTTGGGCCTTTGTCCTCCTATTATTTCTGGCTTTGTTCAGATTTCTTACAGGGAGGTATGTTCTGGGGATATTCCAAAGATGATAATATAAAGACTATCTATAAATTACACTCAATTTTTGATGCTGGTATGCAATCAAGACAGACTCATCAGTTGGGGCACAAGTTCTAACCTCTTAATCCCTAAGTAAATAATGGGAACAGCTAAAGAGTAGGAGAATTTCTAACAGTGGCAGGTAAACTACAACCACAACTATATCTTCCATTTAAGACTTTATTCAAAAAAAAAAGTCAGAGGTTTGTTCCTGAGGGAAGACAAATAACTGAACAGCATCTGCACAAAATGTGATACCTTAACCCTCTTCAAATGACCTCCTTTAGTGGCAGCATACTACAAAAAAAAAAAAAAAAAAAAAACAACTCTGGTTAAGCCAGGGGGAAACCGTATGTCAGCAAGTGGCTCTCTAAGACAGTAAACCCAGAGTCCATCTCATGACAGCATCCTGAAAAGTAAGAGGTAAGCTACTCAAGAACTATGGAAGAAAGCCTACAATGGAAAAGGAAATGCTTGATTAGGATTGATGCATTGTGTTGAATGCAGAGAAAAACTCCTAGATAAGTCCTGACCCGTTCTGTGCTATGTGTAGATCTACAATCAGAGTGATATGGATCTAAGACACTATGAGAAGACAGGGATGGTTTCAGCTGCATGAAAACTACTCTCTCAACTCTCTTTCCAATATTTTAATCACAGTAAAAACTGCTACACTGTTCTACAGAAATGGAACTGGCTTGCACAATACAGATTATTTTCCAGACTTGGATTTTTAAGACCAGAAATCATGACTGCTTTCAGGTTCACCTAGAAAAGCTGTGGAAAAGACAGAGGTGTGCTTCCTAAGCATTGTAAGGTAAACACCTTTCATGGTGCAGACAGTCCCGGCAGAACACCTCCTCAAGATACATCACTGCCACAATCACAGAGAGACCAAGCAGGTCATCTACTAAAGATACATCACTGCCACAATCGTGGAGAGACCAAGCAGGTCACCTGCTAAAGATACATCACTGCCACAGTCGCGGAGAGACCAAGCAGGTCACCTGCTAAAGATACATCACTGCCACAGTTGCGGAGAGACCAAGCAGGTCACCTGCTAAAAATACATCATTGCCACAGGCAGAGAGACCAAGCAGGTCACCTGCTAAAGACACATCACTGCCACATCTGCAGAGAGACCAAGCAGCCATCACTGCCTCAAACACAGCAATTTCCAACAGGATGCCTCCTAAAGATTTATCACTGCCACAATCGTAAGCAGCCACAACATGACACCTACTCCAGATGGATCACTCCCACAACTGGAGGCCATCCCAGCAGGATACCTTCTAAAGATGCTTCATTGACACAACTGTAGGCAGTCCCAGCAGAACACTTCTGAAAGACGTAGCACTAACACTGCCAGCATGCCACCTCCTAAAGATTTATCACTGCCACAATACAGGCAGTCCCCACAGGACATCTATTCCAGATATGCCACTGCCACAATCGCAGGCAGTCCCTGCTGGACTCCTCCTCAAGCTGTATCACTGCCACAGTCATGGACAGTTCCAGCAGGACACCTTCTCAAGCTGCATCATTGCCAGAGTTTTGAGCAATACCAGCAGGACACCTCCTACAAACATATTACTACCATAATCACAGGCAATCCCAGCAGGACCCCTCCTATACATACATCACTGCCACAGTCACTGGCATACCTCTGAATTGTACAGATTTTTGCCTCATATTTTTAATCCAATTTTTTATAAAACTGTGGTTTTCTGACAAATTACTGGCAAATCATTAAAGAATGAAGTTAGAAAATTATGACAGACATTTGAGTTTCAGGCTTGATACCCTCCAGAAAATTCATGCTTATGTAAAACCTGTTTTTCTATCAACTTTCTAAGAGCAATATTTAAAAATTGGCCCAATTGTCAGGCCTTTGTCCCGCTTTTATTTATGGCTTTGTCCAGATTTCTTGCTCTACGAGGTTGAAAGGTGTGATCACAGGCAGTCCCAGCAGGACGCCTCTGAAAGATGTATTAATGCTACAATCATAGGCAGTCCCCACAGAACACCTCCTCAAGATGTACCTCTGCTACAATCACAGGCAGTCCCCACAGAACACCTCCTCAAGATGTACCTCTGCTACAATCACAGGCAGTGCCCACAGAACACCTCCTCCATCACAGGCAGTCCCCACTAGACTCCTCCTCAAGATGCATCATTACTGAATTGCAGGCAGTCCCATCAGGACATCTCTTCAAGATACATCACTGCCACAATCGCAGGCAATCCCAGCAGGACATGTCCTAAAGACGTATTACTACCACAATCACAGGTAATCCCAGCAGGACATGTCCTAAAAACGTATTACTACCACAATCACAGGCAATACCAGCAGGACACCTTCTACACATGTATCCCTGTCACAATCTCAGGCAGTTCCAGCAGAACACCTCCTAAAGATGTATCCCTGCCACAGTCGCAGGCAGCCCCTGCATATCACTGAAAGATGTATCACTGGTGTTTTCTGTGCATTCTTGCTTACATGAAGATGTCCCATAAGAACCAGCTAGGAAGTGAAACTTGAAAATAGTATTTTAAATGTCCTTATATTTTATACCCAAAGGAAAGGTAGACCTTGGATTAGTGGCTATAGGTATCAGGCCCCCACATGCAGTCAGCATTGTGGTTAAATCCATGGATCAGAGGTTGCAGTTGTCTGCCTCCTTTCCCCTCCATACACCACTGTGGATTAGTCCATGTAGCAGTATACAGCTATTTTTTTAATTTATTTATATGTTAACGAGTTAACTTGGATTATCAGACTTTTTCAGCTGCATAATATGCAATCAATATTACACTGAAATCAATTAAAATGACAAGCACAGATATTTAGAACATACATATACAAACAAGTGGGTTTGTGTGTCTATACATACATATACATAGATAAGATAATGATAATTTAAGACAGTTTAAGTATATCTAGTTGCTTAAAACATTCACTTGTTTAAAATACTACAAACATTGGACATTGCATTGTTTGATAATGCTGTAAACAAAGAAATGCATGTGGCAATGAGAAATACTATATACTTTTCTAACTAAGTACTTTACAAGATTTGAGGGGCACGTACTTTTTATACAGTTTTCAGAAAATATGAACAAGTGTACAAAATTCTGAGCCTCAGAGGATAAGCAGGAAGCATAATTAAGGTAATAACAGCAGGGAAGTCTAAGGAAAATAAACTGGAACAAATTTCTGATTAGTTCAGTATCTCTAAAACATTTGCATTTATATATTTAATCATTAGCTGTATGTTCTTGCAGTTTGGTTTGGAATCTAAAAAATGCTTTCATCAGTTCTACTTTCTGTTGAAAGTCAATATTAGTAAATGAGAGAAATTTTGGAAAAAGCTTCTTAATCTGTACAGAGATTAGTCAATGTAATGTTTTATTATTACAACCAACCACATAATGTCCATATTTAGCCTGCATTGTATCCCAGTGCTCATAATTTTTAACTTGCACTGATCAGTGCATTCAGTGTACTCACTAAATGTGCTGAATGTGTAAAATCTTTTCTATGTATCATTTCCAAATTGTATATCGTTAAGATTCCACTGAAGGTGGGACTTCCCAGCTGTGTGTTCCTGGTAAAAATGAAAATAAACAGTAGAATAGCTACATTATTCAAAAAAGTATGTATTTTATTGAGTTTATACTTGCTCTCAAGATGATTTGCTTCAGTTCATTTTATCCTTTGTTGACCAGATAAGTCACACTAGGCTAATGGCCTCATTTCAGCAGATATATGAGGTGGTATTTACACTACTAGGGAAAATTTGGACAGGGCATCACGGAATTTTCTCTACTTGTTGAAGCATTATATGCAAGTATGTGCACATGTCTTGTTCCTGGAGCACTGGCAGCTGGAAGGATGGTGCATAATATGAAGAATACAGTAGAAGTGAATTCTAGGTCAGTGAAAAGGGTTATGGCTGAATCAGAGGATTTAGAGATGTTGTTCATAAAACAGTTATTCATTAAAATGGAGGGGTATATTACAGAACAATGTATAATTAAAATCCTCTAACTAGAAGGGTTGTGGGATAAGTATCGTGGGGGAAATATTATGGAAAATGTACAGGAGGAGGAAGCAGAAATCCTTTGCTGAGACAGCTGTGACCACCTATGGGGGGACAGAAAGAAAGACTTCAAAAAGAAAATTTGTGGTTAGAATACAAAATAAAAGAAGACAGGAGCTGAATAGATATGAGGTATGGGACAATGTAATTTTACTTTTGGGTGTGAAAACAAGAGGTAAGAGCTTTCATTTTGATTAAGAAAAACATTTTGTGGCTTTTTTAAAAGCTGCACAAAGCATGGAAAAGTTTTTCTGTGAGTATGAAAACAGATAGAATGATTATCTATGGAATGAATATATGGTTAAAGCATCTTTCTAACAGACAAAAAAGAAAATACACATACAGTTCTGAACAGAGGTGGAAAAAGAGACTTTAAAAGGACATTTAAAAATATTTGTAAATAAGTTATGGGGCTTTCAAAAGTCTATGAGAATAGGGGGGTTGTGAACTGAGGAATGAAATTGTAATGTTTTAATAATGGATAAAATTGTACACATTCTGAGTATCCTAAATGTTGAAGGAAACAAGGGTGTTGTGAAATACTGATGACAACTAAAATATGTTTTTTGTGTGTAAAGATATTAAGTGAATAACTGTGATAAAAATAAATGTTATACATGTGGGAAAATGGGATGTAATGCAAAGAAATGTGAACTTGAATGTTACAAATGAAATGGACATATATCAATGGAATTTAAAAATAAAAAAGAATGAAACAAATGCTGAAAATCGGGGAGATGATGAAGAACAAATTGGAAATGAAGAGACAGAAATAGATGAAACTTTAGAAAAAGAAAAGGGAGACAGTAGAAGATGGAGAAGAAATAGGAATTAAATCAGAAGTTAGTGATGAAGGATACAAGTTGGAAAGTGGTAAAAGGAGAAAAAATCTACTGGCAAAACAGTAAAAAAATAAAATTGAAAGGTATTAATTTAACAAAAAGAAGATATGAAATAGATGACAAATTTTAAATAAAAAATATAAAACTAGTACAAGAAGAAAATGATATTTAAATTAAGGAGCAAAAAGGAACAATAATTTAAGGATTCATTCAGTTATTGTGAACAGTATGAAAAATATAATAAGAAGGATATGGATTTTAGAATGGTGTGATGAATGTAGTATAGATATCTTCGGAGTATATAATGTTTCTGACATATGAAGAAAGATTACAGACAGAGAAAATATGGGACAGGGAGATAACATGCAATATGGGAAATGAACAGTGTTCAGGAACAGCAGTATTATGTAGAAGAGCAGTGATGATCTTAAATGTCTTAGCTAGAATAGAAAGACTAACAATTGTAGATTTAAGATGATGGAAAGTCTATAGAATTATAGGTTATGTGACTTGTAAAGAAAGTGAGAATTTATTTCAAAGGATATTAGATTATGTAGTTGTAAATATACATATTATAATAAGAGATTTTAATTGTGATTTAAGGGGAATAAAAAGAAGAGGAAAAGATATAAGAAAAATTATAGTCATGAAATGTGTGGAAAATGGTTATATGGAACAGAAAATTATGCACATAAAGAAGGGTTACATTAAAATCTGAAACTGATTATTTAATATCAGAAGGATTATGCATAATAGAACAGGAAATTAGTTCAACACATTTTTCAGATCACTTGCCAATATGGATGGAAATGTATAATAAATATATTAAAATAGGAAAAGCTATAAAAAGAATGGCATGAAAAAGGAAAGAAATTATACATTTATGAAAGGATCATATTACTATGAAAGCATTTTATGATAGCTGGTCTGAACGGTGGATTGCTGTTAACAGAAAATATAAAATTAGTTTTTTTTACAGTGGCAGAGTAAAGTGAAAAAGAAAGAAAAGTATGAATGTTTATTTGGGGCCCCAACTAAAGTTTTAACTTCTGTTGCATTTTTAGTACTATAAAAGTGCCAAACTGTAACCTTCTTGATAATAGGAAAGTTTGATAGGTCAATCATTTTATTGTTAATTTTTAAATTTGGATTTAGATGTATGGGTTGGAGAATGGGGATTGTATTTTGCAAATGAAGGGATCTCATCAGCTCATGAAAAATACAAATTTTGTTTTTTAGTAGAGGCAAAAACTTAGTGTTGTGTTCACCAACAAGTGAGAGAAAGTGGATAGATTGGGGATTAATTTTGAATGAAAATATATAGTTATGCCAGATCTTGACCCATATTGGGGACCAAGATTCAGCACATGGATCATAGCTGGCTTAAGTGGCTAGCAGTGATTATATGATAATAAAGGCTGAAATCTGTTAGACTTAAACCACCTTTGGATTTTGGGATAATTAATTTCCTATATGATATTCTCGTTGCTTTGGGGAACCATAAGAACTTTGATATTATGGTTTCTATTTTGTGGAAGAAGTTTTAGGGACATTTAAGAATACGGAGTTAAGATGGAAAAGAATCCTAGGTAGGATATTTATCTTAATTATAGCAGATTTTGATAACAGAAAAAGATTAATGTTTTTCCATCTAGTTAGATCATTGTTTATTTGATCCCAAACTCTATAAAGGTTGGTTTTCATTAGCTCTTGATAAGAGTGTGTGAAGTTTATACCTAAATACTTTAGTGAATATTTAAGAGGGATGTCTGAAGGGGGGAAATAGTATTCTAAATGCTTCTTAGGATTTAAAGGCAAACAGGATGACTTGGTAGGGTTCAGTTTATAGTTAGCGACTTTAGAAAAGATATCTATAGAGTTTCTGATTTTCTGAAGGTTAGTGTTAGGAAGCTCAAAATAGATGTTAAGGTCATCAGCAAAAGCCGAGTATTTTGTTTCGATGTTATACATTTTTGGGATATGGTGATAAGTCTTTTGTTTGATCCAGAAGGCAACTCAGCTCACTTATAAAGCAAAAATTATCTGATTACAGAGTGGAAGAAAAAGACATTCAACTAGCACAATCAATCATTAATTCGCTTTCCCTAAAAAACAAAATGGTTTCACTTACTTATAAACTTGTGTCGTCCATTATTCATAACCATTCACTTTTGTTTTCCAAATACTGGGACTCTATACAAGATGAAATCTCTAGTAAGCCTAAATATGAAGCAATCAACAATACCCTAAATCTAACCCCCTTCAAAAACCTAATTTACACACAACGTATGATAAACAATAATTCTTACTATACTCCAGCTGTTTTACTAAAATTCGGATGCAATAAAAACCTAACCTGTCCTTTCTGTTCCCTCCCTCATGTAGACGTATTACATATGTTTTGGAGTTGCAAGAACATCTATAAACTCTGGTGCTCCCTCTGAATTCAGTTAGAAAAAATGGGGTATGAGAAAACTACATTCTCTTGGCAAATTATGATCCTTAATATAACTCCCAATTCACTAAAAGGTATTCGCCGCCATGTCCTTGTTACGGTATGTGCTCTCCTTAAATACTTTATTACCAAAAATTGGATCAACCCTTCAGCGATTACTTGGGAAAACTTTAGGGCTATGGCAATAAAATATATTTCTGCACACAAATTGTACACGAATAACAAAAAGAAAAGGAGTTATTTTCAAAAATATTGGGAAAATATCTTCGATCTAATCCAAACTAAGTAAACTCCAGCAAAAATCTTTTTATGGTTACATTTCAGGTAATATTTCTTTTATACTATGTCCGGTCCAAAATTACCTGATATTGTAAACAATATCAATATTGTAAACTTTGTAAATGTCTTATGTTATTTTATTCTGTGAGGTCCTCTGGCATCCATGATGTAAATACATTGTAAATATGTTGTAAATAGCTTTATACGGTGTTAATAGTTATTATAGGAGGTGTCCTCTCACAATAGTTCCTAGTTTCTACACTATATAATAGTATTTTCACTGTTTTAAACTTATCCTCCTTCAGGGATGCCTGATTCTTAGTGGTATTGGTGTTTGGGGTATCTTATTCGTTGCTTTACCCGATCAGATTTAAGGTACTTATTACAATAACTGTTGGTTAGGATCTAAATAACTCATGTATTAACTTTTTGTTTAATTTTTGTATGTGCTATTCCTTTTTCTTCTGAAGTACCTTGCAAGTTTCACGTGGTATTCTTTTTAAAAGTTTGAAAATTCTAATAAAAATATATTGGAAAAAAAAAAGAAAAGCATGACTGTGTTAAAAGATATAAAGACGTGTTAGAGAACATAGAGAGCAATAATAGTGAGGATTAAAGAGAAGGAAATTTATATAAGAATTTATGAAAAAATCCAGGAATTATTATACAAACAAAGATGTATGTACAAGGTAAAAAGGAAGAGGTATCAGCATATTTATCCAAGACAGCGAAGCAGGAAATCTAAAGAAAAGTCAGCAACAGATTACAGAAATTGTTGTAAGTTATGTGTGAGATATGTTTAGAAAAAAGAGACAAAGTACAAGAATATGGGAAGTAAAAAAGGGAATTTAAGAAATAGATTAAACACATTACCTAATTCATATAAAGTAAACAGTTAAATGTAGAATCGGTAGCTGATCCAATAAATTTGATTTGAAATGTATAAAAATTTAGAAGGATGGCAGAAAAAGCATGCATTATTGTTTTGCAATGAAGGTTTAAATCATAAGGAATGTTGCAGTGAAGTACTAAAATTTATATGGAAAATATGAGAAAAAGAAGATATATAGAATTGAAGACCAAACACATTAAATAACATGGACTGTAAGATAGTTATGAAACTAATAAAGAAAAAAATTGAGAATAAGATACAATATATAATGGAGAGTGTATATATTATAAAAGAAAAAGGGTGTCCAAAGTTTTTACATGACATTTTAAAAGAAGAGAAGATATATAAAACTTATATAGGTGATATTGATAAAGCATTTGATTCAATACAGCACATGTAGGAAATAATGGAAATGTACAATGTTGGCAATAAAATTAAGCAAGTGTGTATGACTGCATATAATAATAAAGTAAGAGTCTTAGTGAATGGTTGGTTAAGTAAAGAAATAGACATGGGTAATGGTATAAGAAAAGGGTGTCCTATGAGTAGTACTTTGACAGGAGTCTTAACAGTAGTACTTTATTTGCTTTACTTATGAATACAGTAGTCAGTAAGGTTAATTGTAAAATGAAGAAAGCAAAATACGTAATTTATACAGATGTTGAAATTCCAGTTATATTATATGCAGATGATATTATCATAACTAAGAATAGAGAATGGATGAGGGAAGTTATATTTTTAGTTGATTGTTTGAAAGAAAAGGTATAACGTTAAATAAAGAGAAAAAGCAAATGAATGGGACATACAAATAATAGGTATGCAATACTGTATGAAAAAATCTCTGTATTAGGAATACATTTTGATAAAGAAGGTAACAAAAAGCAATGTGATACAGTAGTAAAGGGATTGAAAATTATTTGTGTTCCATGGAAAACTTACAGATTAGCTTAAAAGACGAACGTTTGATTAATTCAGAGTTAAACTAGCATATTTACCAAGTGCTGTTATGATTCTGTTAATATATGAAGCCATTGTTAGAAATATTTTTTCTTTTACATTGGGTTCTAGATTCAATCCTGTTAAAAGATGAGCATTATATATGAATAAAGGAGGAGGATTAGATATGTTAAGTCCAGTAGTGTATGCTGCAACATTAATTTGTATAATGTTTTGAAATGGTTTAATAAAAACGTGAATTTAGTAACACGATTATTTAAATGCAAGAATGAAGAATTTTGTGAAACAGTAAATAATAAAAGAATGAAAAGAATGTTATAATGAAGAAATACAGAAGTATCAAAAAAAAGATGAAAATATGGAAAACAAAGACTGATGAAATGGAAGAAGACGGAAAAACATGGTATAAAATATGAGACAGTGCTATTGTATTAGTCCATGAGAAATGTACCACAGGAAAAGATCATAGGTGGTTACTAGGCTATTGGCCTTGAGGCGCTTATAAGCCTAGCCAAGAGTTTAGCTCATGTTTAGAAAAGTCAGCACCTGATGCCCCTGTCCAGCAGGGACACAGGTGGAATTCCAGGGGTGTATTTTCTGTTTCCCATCTAGTTATCCAGGTTGTGCTTAAAAAGGGGGTAAAGAGGTACTCTACTTCACATGGGGAGGGAGCCTATTCCACAGAAGGGGGAGTCTCTGGGACACGCATCTCTTCCGCCAACAAGTCCTGTTGATGTCACAGACCAGGATGAGACCATGCATGTGAGTTATTTGAGTAGAGCTTGACTTGCGGATATGCAGCAGTCCCATCAAGGTTGGGTCCGTGATTGCCATGTATGCCAGACTTCACTTCTGAGGAGTCTGTATAAAGCTGAGTAGAGGGATAGGGCTTTTAGCCTATCTGTGTATGCTAGATGTTTGAGGCCCAGGATTCTCCTGGTGAGGAACCTCTATGGTCTCTAAAGCTGCTGCATGTGCTTTGCAAGGTACATGCCGAAAGGGGCATTATACTCAATAATAAAACTTATAAGGGAAGAATACAGGGATTTTATGACCTCCTTGTCCCTGGATGAGATACCCTTACTTATAAGGTGGGTCATGTAGAAGGCTTTCCGTACAATGAAAGCAACATGGTGGTCAAAAGTCAGGTTGCTATCAACCTGGGTGTCCAAATCCCTCATGACTGATCGTATGCTTAGGATGTTATTTATGTGATAATTTGTGGGGATGTCACTCTCTCCAAAGGGGATGATGATGCATTTTTTGGCATTCAGCTTAAGGCCATGTTTCTGGCACCAGTCATTTGTCTGAGTGAGACCCTCTTGGAGGATGTTCACATCACTAGGGAAACTGATGACAGCACACACCTTGCAGTCATCTGCAAACTTGGTTAGCCATAGGCTATGGTTTTGGCCTGCACCTCAGAAAAGTACATCCCAAACAACAAAGGCCCCAAGACTGGACCCTGGGGTACGCCGCTTGTTACGGGTCTACTGCTTAAGGTGGCTTCTCCTATTTTGACTAAGTGGGTCCTATCAGTTAGCCAGTTTGCTACCCATCTGTAACATATGGATTGATGCCTACTTGAGAAAGCATCTATTATGCCCAAGTAGGGAATAGTGTCAAAGGCTTTGGCCAGGTCAAGGTAGGCAGTGTGCACCATCTTCCCCTCATCCATGGCTTTGGTGACTGTCTCAAAGAAGTCGACCAAACTTAATAGAAGTGACCTCCCCCTGACGAAGCCAAACTGTGTGGGATTGAGTGTTTGGAGGTTGCCAATGTCCTTGTTAATGAGGTTCATGATAATCCATTCCATGGTCTTGCAGATCAGGCTAGTTAGGCTGATGGGTCTATAATTTTCTGGATTGGTGGATGCTCCACTTTTGTGCAAAGGGATGACAGTGGCTGTCCTCCACTCAGCTGGGACAAAGCCAGTATTCAAGCTTTGGTTGAACAGGATGCCTAATGGTGCTGCAAGTTCCTGCCTGAGTTCATGTAGGAGGCAGGCTGGGATGCTATCGGGTCCCATGGAGGCTGTATTTTTTGCCTTTGAGAGAGCAGTGATGACCCATTTCCTAGATATAAGGGGAAGGGGGCAGGTACTTGAGATGTCCTGATTTATTGATATGGGAGACAGAGGGGTGAAGTTTTCCATGAATCTGTCAGTCAGCAAGTTTGCTATATTTACAGCATTTGTATATGCGGTGTCCTTGACCACCAGTTCTGAACAGATCTAGGTGCTTCCTTTAAGGTTGCGGACATATGCGAAGAAGGCCTTATGATTGTCTCTAGTAGATGTGGCCAATCTGGACTTGAAGTTTGCTTTGGAAGATTTCACTAGTGCTCTTGTTTGTTCAGGCTGAAGAGACATTGCTTCCAATTGGGCACCTGCTCTTTCTTGGTCTTGGACAGCAATTTTTTTTCTTTCATTATAGTTTATTTATTGCAGATGTCCACCAGACAGGTTTACTCTTCCTTGTGGTGATGACTTAGTCCTGTCGGGTATTCCTTATTCCATGCATGTATATATATGCTAGTATAGTGCTTTGGTGTAGTTTTGGATATTGGTGCCACTTCCTACAGATGGAGGGGGGCTGTGAAGCTGTTTATACCATCCCTCAGGAGGCTGTAATTAACTTTGGAGAAGTTTTTATGTTTGACCCTTGCTAGAGGGGGGTTGGGGGAGATGGAGACTTTGAAAGTGACCACTTTATGGTCAGACCGTACCAAGGAGGATGATACTATAGGGATGATGCAGTGGTTACTCATGTTGGTCAATACCAAGTCCAAGATATTATCACCTCTTGAGGGGGTATCAAAAAACTATTCCAATGTGTTTGCAATGACAAAATCAAGGAATCCCTGGGCATTTGTGTTCTGGCATGAGTAGTTCTTCCAATGTATGTTTGGGTAGTTAAAGTCCTCAAGATCAGCGTAAAGGATTGAATCTTGACAGATTCGAACAGGTCCAAATAGGCGAATTGGGCATCATGAGTCAGATTTGGGGGCCGGTAACTAGCTATGATTTGAACAGCGGTCTTGTCAATGGTTAACTGCATTGAGAGTGTCTCTTGTGTGTCATACTGTTTGACCAGCCTGGATATGTGTATGTTTTTAATGTATATTGAAACTCTAATTCCTTTGGCTTTACTGTCCACAGTCTGGGGTCTGAATGTATGACAGGATGAGTAACCAGGTAAAGTTGGGGTGCTCTCTGCAGCTTTGAACCAAGTTTCTGTGACTACAAAGATGTCAGCATTTTCCAGGGTTAAGAATGCTTGCAGTGAGTGCAGTTTCATGTTTAGACTCCTACCATTTAGCAGCATGACCTTTAATTTGTGTTTTGTTGAAATTTTTATGTTGGTAATTTTAACCATCAATTTTCCTAAAAAAGGCACTATGGGGGAAGCAAGAGCCTTTGCCAGAAGCCTGAAGTCCAGGTGAAACAGATGCAGGCCATCTGTGGCAAAGCATCGTGGTCTGTCGATCATACCTTCTCAGGCAGTCAGGTACTGGATCCCCATGGAATGACACCAGAAACTAAGCCAATTGTTAAAGTCAATCACTTTTGCATTGAGGTATCATTCGAGGTGATGGCAGAATGCTCCTTAAGGCTAGGGACATACCTGCCTAGGACACACAATCAGTGAGCTCAATCATATCTCTCTTCATATAGTCCATGGAGGTACGTCTCAAGTCATTCACACCAACATGGACTATGACAGAGTCATAACAGTACCTGTTGAGAGACTTGAGTTCGTATTTGATATGATGGATTCTAGCACCTGACAGACAACTAACTGTGACTTTCTCCTTATCCAGCCTGGTGAGAGGCACATCTGTGTGTCTCACAATGGAGTCTCCTATGACTAATATGTTGGGTTTATGGTGAAGCCTTAGTGGCTGTGAGACACAGGTGTGTAGACTATGCATGGTATGTGGTGTGCAGGGCTGTGGAGATCTCGTGTGTTTTTTCCTCAGAGGTCTCCTTTGTTTGGGTATGTTTATGTTGAGGACCTCTGCATATAAGGGTGTGTGTTGTGTAGGTGTGGGTGGTGTCTGAGGTGTAGTGATTGTATTGACAACCTTTTCGGTGCCAGAAATACTGGCTTGAGAGGGGGAGAGCCTGGACTCTATCTTCCTAATGTAACTGCATCTCTCACAAATTGTGTTCCTAGGTGGTAGTAGTAGATGGTTGTCCATGTACATGAGCCAATTGCTACACTGTCTCAGGATGCCCATATCAACCAGACTGGCAGGAGAAACTGTAGGAAATTGTCCATGCATATTTGTCAGAATCTGAGGGAGAAAGGCCAGAGAGAGCTAAGGAGTGGGCCTAAAGCCCAAGTGCTTAAACCAAATCTAAGAGGAATAGAATAACACTTGACAATGTAGACAGGCTATAAACAAGTAGTAATAAATGCAACATAAAAGATGCATTTGAACACAGCAAGTAACAGGGAAAAGCAAGATGAAGTAACAGAGTAGTAGGAAGAAACACAAATACAGAAAAATATAAGCAGCTGAATAAAGTGTTTTGTGTGATTAAAGCAATTAAAGAAATAAATGCTGCAGTGATCGAGTTGAAATTAACGAAAATAAAATTGCCAAAGATTCCAAAGACAACCACAAGGCATTCTATAGTTATGTCAAGAATCTAAATTGCAATGCTCAGATCTGCTCTGAGCTTCAACAGAATGGCATTAAATATACTGATCCCAAGGATATTGCCAATATCCTGGCAGATTGATTTAGTGCCAACTTCACCCCCCTCTCACCCTCTAAAGGGCCCATCTCAATACCAAAAGATTGCCAAATTCTGGTAATCACGGCCACACAGGTAGAAACCACACTCTCCAAAGTTAAGAATACAGCATCTATGGGACCAGATGACATCCCAGGCTGTGTACTACATGAACTACAAAATGAACTGACACCTCACCTAAGTGTCATGTTTAATCATAGCCTCACCTCAGGCTTCATGCCCACTGAGTGGTGCACAGCTACAGTTATCCCACTCCACAAGGGGGATCCACCTTGGATCCCAGGAACTACCATCCCATCAGTCTGACGAGCCTGATCTGCAAGGGCATGGAACGCATTATCATGGAACTTTTAAACAAAGACATTGGCAACCTTCAAACACTGGACCCCACCCAGTTAGGGTTTGTGAAGAGCCGATCTTGTCTCCTGAACCTGACTGACTTCTTTGAAACAGTCTCCAGAGCTGTGGACGAGGGTAAGGCGGTCCACACAGCCTGTGTGGACCTCGCCAAGGCCTTCAACACCATACCCGACTCTGGAATCATAGATAAACTTACTAAGCTGGGCATAAACCCCTACGTCACTCGATGGGTTGCCAACTGGCTTACTGACAGAACCCAGACTGTAAAAGTAGCCAACTCAAAATCTAGCTCCAGACAAGTGGAGTACCTCAAGGTTCAGTCCTGGGACCACTCTTGTTTGGTATCTACTTCTCTGAAGTACAGGCCAACACTAAGGGACTCTGGCTAACAAAGTTCGCAGATGACTGCAAACTGGGAGCCATTATTGAATCCCCAAATTATGTGGATATTCTACAAAAGGGTCTTACAGAAACAGATGCCTGGTGCCAGAGCCATGGGCTCAAGCTTAATGCCAAGAAATGTATAGTTATCCCCTTTGGAAAAAAAATGTACCCATGAATTACCACATAGGTGGCAGTACACTAAACATCGAAAGTGTGATGAGAGACTTAGGGACACAGATAGACAGTGGTCTCACTTTCGATAACCACATCGCCACAACAGGCAGGAAATCCTTCTATGTGGCACACCTCATCACTAAGTGCTTTTCATCCAGAAAAAAGGAGGTCATTGTCCCACTGTACTCATCCCTCATTAAACCCATTATAGAGTATAATGCCCCGTTTGGTATGTACCTCACAAGGCATCTGCAACAGCTGGAAAGGCCACAGAAATACCTCACTAAGAGAATCATAGGCCTAAAGCAGATGCCATATGCTGACCGTCTAAACAAATTCCAGCTATATCTGTGGCATATCGTCTACTCAGAGGCGATCGCTGCTTAACATACAAGGCCATGTCAAACCCTGAGCTGTTGGACATGCTTCACTTAAAGAAATCCCAATCCCTCAGAGCCACATGCTTCAGGGATCTAAACCCTGTCATCACAATGAACAAAACATGTTGGAGGGATAGGTTCCTGACCCAGAGACTCCCCATACTCTGGAATAGACTGCCCATACATGTCAAGCAGAGCGCCTCCTTGGCCCTCTTCAAAAGGAACCTTGATGACTGGATGGGAGATAGGAAATTCACCCCGGGGATCATGTCAGTCGCCATGCTAGACAGGGGTCCAGAGAAGTAAATATTGTGGGAAGAAATATCCAGGGAATTGTTATGGCTAGGCTTGTATAGGCCCTAGGGCCAATAGCCTAGTACCAACCTATGAACCTATGAATGTCATGAAGATTGAAAATAATAATAATAATAAAATACCAGTATAAGCTAAGAAAAGTGAATGTTTTATATTGTGGTGAAGAAGAAACTACAGATCGTGTTTTTTTGAAATGTAAGAGAGTTAAAAAACTGTGGGACAAATTATGCACAGAATTTTTTTTTTAGAAATGTCAAGAGCATATCAATATGGATATGACTGAATATGGTTATTATAAGAATATAAGTAAAAAAAAATCAAAATTGAATTTGGATAAAAAGTGTTTTGTGTAGTATGGTTATTATGGAATGAGATTAATGAAATTTTGTTCAATGGAAAATGGATGGTCACTAATTTTAAAAAGATCAGATTATTTTAATGGATAAAGGAGTTGGGGTCAAATTAATAAGTACATATATAAGAAATTATGTGTAAAAAATGAAATGTACTCAAATAATTGTATAATTTTGTAAATATGAATGCCCATATGTACATATATGTGTGTGTGTGCACACCTTATATATTTAAAAAAGATGTGAATAAATAGAAGGCCCCTTCTCTTTTCAGTAGGTGCCATGGGATCTTTTACATCCACCTGATCTACCACCAACTCAAGCAGATGGGCCCTCGGTTTAACATCTCATCTGAAGGATGACACACATACAACTGCAGCACCCCCTATATGCTGCACTGCAGTGTCAGAAATCTGTCCACCTGGTGTTGGAATAGAAACCACAGCTGACTTCTACAAAGGGGAGTATGTTACTTATTGGTCCACTGACAATGCTGATTTAATGACGTAAAGTAAGCTTTGCAAAATTGTACATGCATGGAACAGAAAACATCAGAAACTCTTACCTCGTCCTTTGCTTGGAAAAGATACTCACTGCCATCACTAGTCCTAGGAAAAATAACTAGATTTTATTTACAGAATTAGAATGAAACACAAAGCAAAGCCAGCAAACAGATTTCCACAAGAATTCCATTTCATTATCATTTATGATAAGACAGCAATGCACAGCAAGTATCTAATTTCTGCATGCCATCTTATTTCTGAACACTAAATATATGAGTAATCTAATTTTCAGTATAATGCTTCCTATACCTTCTGACACATACATGTAATGCACAGTTACATTTTACAGCTCCTGTAAACTACTCTCTATCAATAGTTTAAAAAAATACTACATGAAGCACTCATCATAATGACATGTCATATGGGATATCTTGTCCTACATTTATATAGTAGAATGTTATCTGCCAAAGGCAATGATACTGTAGTGTTGGGCTTCTCAGCAATACAGGGATAGCTCTGATGTCACAATAAAATTGACATTATCCTCTATTTAAAGTAAAGTGTGCTTCTGTGCGCTTCTCAGGTATTTTCTGACCTCAGCTTTTCTTTCCACTTTTCTTCTTGTAAAATATTATTTATTGCTGGAAGCATGGGAATGTGACAATTATTTGGGTGAACTACAACACACGACATAGGTAGCATTGGGATCAGGAGATAAGAATTCCAGTTATCTATAAAAACAGATTCCTGAAGATGCAACATTATGGTGAATACCCAACATAACATCTTATCTTACTAATGGGTGTGCCTTAAAGCAGATAATATAGTAGCCTGAAGTCCAAAGACATATGAAAACACAGGGAGGAGGAGGAAGAACCAGAACCAAAACCAAAACAACAGTAATATTTCTCAAGCCAGAATGCCCTGGAAGTTCTGGAAATCACATCAAGCTTGCAGTGCTTGGAGAATCTGGATCAGAAATCAGGCCACAGATGCAAATGTCTTCTAAGGCTACATTACAGAAGAAGGCCACCAATGCTGCCACAGTCACTGTAGACTATGCTTAACCCTCTCTGGCAGGGGCTTTACCAAGTTTTAAATACACACATAATTTTTAATTCTTAACTCAAACTCTGACCCTAGTTTTGTCTCACAAAGGATAGAAATGGTTGCCAGTTTTTGAAAAGTGCATTCAATTATTCATTCAAAACAGTAACTGAGTTTTACATAACGCTGCACTAACCTGATGGCAACAGCAGACAGTGAGTCTGTCTTGTCTTCCCTTTCAATGCATTTCACTTTCTACATCACTTCCACTTCTATTTTACTTTCTCACATTTTCCACCTATCATATACCTTTTTGAATGCCCCTATAAATTTACCTATCCCTCTTTCTGGTAACCCATTCCATAGGTCCACAATCCACTCTATGAAGAAGTATTTTCAGAGAAAATCTACAGCTAGTGACCCGCCCTCTCCATCGAGCCTTCCATTTCTTAATGACCCCTTCACATCTGCCTGATGTGGAATAGCATCATATCCTCTCCCCTCTATCCCATTCAAGCTTCTAGTGGCTTTCTTTTGACTGTCTTTCAGCAGCTTGATGTCCTTTTTCCTTGTATAGCCCCCAGAACTGCATACAGCATTCAATGTGTGATCTGATTAGGGTAGTGTGAAGTGAAAGCACCCCATGAGGATGCATACCAGCAGTCTGTCTTTTGCTGCTGCTGCACTTTCACTGTGCAATTGGTAGTCTGCTCACGGTGTGAAGTATGAATATCCCCCACACACAAATACTATTAATGCTCCACTGCCCTCAGTTCCACTATCCAAGCTGATACTTCCTGCCAATATTATTGTGTCATAAATACAGCATTTTTTGGCACTGAATCTCAGTTGACTTTTTGTCCACTTGGTCTTAGAATGTCAGTTCCATCCTCTCCTGCTGCACTTACCTTTAAGCCATCACCAAAGAGATTTATCCTGTTCTCTGTTCCCTTAGCTACTGTATGCCTTAGACAAACATACTACAGATTACTAGACATCAGAGCGAACCCAATGGTATTCTACAAGTGAATCTCCCCAAGACTCTGCATTCTACTATGTAGAAACATAGCAATCCAGTTCCTTAGTCTTGGACTTCCATGCAGATATTTTAGTTTTCCTGAGTCAGAAGCTGCAACTACTAATACTTCCATGTCAAAGTCACCTGTAACCCAGTTGTTAAACTACTACACTTCACTGACACTGTCTTATACTCCAGAATTTGTGGTTTTGCTGTCTTGCAGATTGCTGTCCTCTAGGAATGTCAGCAGCCTTCCTCCATTGTTTTCCTTGTCACTGCCACTGTATGAAAAGCCTGTATTTCCCCAAAATTGTCCTTCTTTTTTCCCTCATACAACTGTACCCCTCTTGCTATCCACCAGTCCTCATGTTTTTAATTCTTAACCCAAACGCTGACCCTAGTTTTGCACTGGCTAGTGATCTGTTAAAGAATCAAGGAGACTGCAAGCAGACTAAATGCACTTTTGGGTACCTTATTCTCTCTAATGGTAGGCAGTTTATTCCATACTTCCTCACTCTCTACCCTGGCACATATCTACTGCTTTCCCCACTCTTTTTTTTATCTCCACTCAACTCCTGGATTAGTTTATGAAGACAATAGCAGTATATATCTATATATTCAGCACTTTTCTCAGTCTTCTTTGATATCCCTCACATCTCTGTTTATCCTGGGAATGTCTTTACTTTCTGCTGTTTACCTAAAAAATCCTTTCCCCCCTTGTATATTCTACCAACTTGTTAATTTAGTGCTCTAACCTCCTTTGTGTCACTTTTGTCAGCTTTCTTGTAGTGCGCCTCATCCCTCTCCTTTCCCTCCGTTCCACCTTTTGTAGGCCCGTCTGTTGCCCTATTTGCTATCTTTATATATCCATCTAGCCCCCACTGACCTTTTTCTTTTTTTGCCTTTACTGTTCAACCATCCATTTATACATATACATATATACATTCATTCATTTTCTAAACCACAAGCCTCTGTAAGGTAAGACAACTTAGAAGACTTATATAATGTTATATATGTATGTTTACCCTGGAATGGGAATGAAATAGGCCCAATGGGATCAGTGCTCTACCCAGTTCACAAATTCAAAATAGTAATAAAAAAAATAAATAAATAAGGAAAGCTAAATGTTCATATTTCTAGAAACACATCCTTGCTAATCTTGCAAGATGTCCAGACATTCTCAGGCAAGCTGAGAAATAATCTCTCGAGTCTGTGTTATATCTTGCCTGGGGACCTCCTCACTGTGGGACATATCTGGTCCATCTCTCATGGCAGACACTTAGAGTTTGTACGAGGTTCCCAACTCTACTCACTCTGATCAACACTGCAGCTGTACAACTTCTTTTACAGGATCCTCCAGGTTGCTAAGGTACTCAATCTGTCGTAAAAGATGCACTCAGATTTACAAAGGAAACTTCATTTTCAACATTTGCACCAGTAGTCTCTTATTTTCTGTAATTACCCAAAGCATATGCACCAGTGAGAATGCAGGTTAGGCTGACTGCTTATTTTAGAAATTTAGTCTGACTCAGCACTTGATTCACCATTTAAGTCCTCAGCACTGCATGCAGAACTGTTGTCACCGCAACCATCTTCTCATTAGCCTCCTACATCTCCTGTACCCTCATTTATAAGCACTACTCAGCTCTCAGATACTACATTACAAGGCCTGAGGGAGGTAGCTAGTGAGCCACCTGATTCTCAAGGGAAGGGGGAATCTGTATACTGGGACAAAGGGTTACTGTATATAGAGTGGACCCCTGAGGGAGGGCTAGAGGGTGAGAGAATACAACAGTTGGTAGTGCCCAGAGCCTACTGTCTGACACTTCTAGCCATAGCCCATGATATTTCCTTTGCAGGCCATATTGGCACAAAACATACAAAGAGACGTATTATGCAGAACTTCCATTTGCCTGGGATTTTCAGAGGTGTAACAGGTTACTGGCAGGACCTGTGAAAAGTGCAGAAAGGTAGGCAAGGCAGGAGACAAGGTGAAAGCACCTTTGATGCCTTTGCCTGTGATTGAGGAGCCATTTCAGAGGGTAGCTATGGATACTGTGGGGCCTCTGAGTACCCCAAGTTCCACAGAGAAAAAGTATATCCTAGTTGTAGTAGATTATATTACCAGATAACCTGAAGCAGTGGCCTTGTCCTCCACTGAGGCAGAAAAGGTGGCAAATGCTTTGTTAGAGATTTTCGGAAGTGTAGGTTTCCCAAAAGAAATACTGACTGACAAAGGTGCCAATTTCATGTCAGACCTGCTGGCTTGTCTGCAGAAGTACTGTGGGATGAAACACCTAAAGACCACCCCCTTCCATCCCCAGACTAATGGTCTTGTTGAGAGGTTAAACTCTACACACAAGTCCATGCTACAGGCATTTGCAGACCAATTTAAGAGGGAGTGGGACAACTATTTGCCCCATCTGATCCTTACAGAGAGGTGCCCCAGGAATCCACAGGTTTTTCACCTTTTGAGGTGTTGTATGGGTATACAGTGAGGGGACCGCTATATTTGATTCAAGATGAGTGCAAATCTCACAAGGAGTCTGTTATGGCATATGTCATAAACCTCAGGACAAGGCTCAGGGAACTCATGGGCTTGGCCCAGGAGAACCTGGCAGAAGCCCAACAGTAGAAAAAGGTCTGGTATAACACGAATGCTTGAGCTAGAGAGTATGCTGTAGGGCAACAGGTAATGGTTCTCATTCCTGTCAGACACAACAAGCTGCCCAACAAGGTAGTAAGGAACGTCAGTGATGTTAACTACATGGTAGAACTGTTTGGCAGGAGGCAGGGGCACAAATTGTACCATGTTAACATGATGAAACATTACTATGATAGGTAGGCTCTTGTGCTGATTATCTGCAGTGGATGGAAGGAGGAGTCTAAGGGGGTTGTGGTGACTGATCTCTTCAATGAGGCTCAAACTGACACCTCATGTGGAAGGGGTAGCAATATCCCAGCAGTTATCCCCTACCCAGGTTCTAGAAATCTGAGCAGTGTTACAGGAGTTTGGGGGCATGTTCACTGGGAAACCAGGGAGTACCCACCTGGTGCAGTGCCAGGTGGATACAGGACCCCAAAGGCATATTAAGCAGCCCCCTTATAGGGTGCCTGAGACAATCAAACAGACTCTGAGGGAGCAGATACAGGAAATATTGTAATTAGGGGTAATCCAGGAGTCCAGCAGTCCATGGGCCTACCAAGTGTTGCTGGTACCAAAGAAGAATGGCAGCACCAGGTTCTGTATGGACTACAGGAAATTAAATATTCACTCAGAGTCAGATGCTTACCCCATAACTAGGACAGATGAAGCCCTAGAGCAGCTGGGTGGGGCTAAGTATCTAACCACTATTGATCTTACCAAGGGTTAATGGTAGGTGACCCTGACTCCCAGTGCTAGACAGAGATCAGCCTTTGTGACTCCTTTTGGCTTGTATGTGTTCACAAAAATGCCCTTTGAGATGAAAAATGCCCAAGCAACTTTCCCGAGGCTGGTAGATTGTAACCTAGTAGGAGCAGGAAATTTTGCCCTTTCTTACCTAAATGATATTGCCACCTACAGCCATTCCTGGCAAGAGTACCTTCAACATGTCAAGGAGGTGCTGGGCAGACTACAGAGGACAGGGTTGACCATTAAGCCCAGAAAATGTCAGGTGGGTATGGCAAAGGTTTCCTAGCTGGGACATGGAGTGGTAAGATCAGGCCAGAACCTGCCAAAGTGGAAGCCATTCAGGCATGATTAGCCACTGTTACCAAAGAGCAGGTGAGGGCATTCTTAGGGACAGTAGGGTACAACAGAAAGTTTGTCCTCAATTACAATACCATAGCTGCTCCCCTCACAGACCTGATAAGGAAAAACAGGGCAGGAAGGTGGTGTGGACCCCAGCATGTGAGCAGGCATTCCAGAAGCTTAAAGGAGCTTTGGGAGGACCTCCTATGTTAGCCATTCCAGACTACAACAAATAATTTGTTGTGCAGGTGGATGCTTCAAAGCATGGGGTGGGAATGTACTTAGCCAGGTTTCCTCAAAGGGAAAAGAACACCCAGTGGTATATTTCAGCTGTAGGCTCCAACCCAGGGAGAAATGCTATGTAGCTGTAGAAACGGAATGCCTAGCAATAGTGTGGGCACTGCAGAAACTTTAGCCTTATCTGTATGGAAGGAAATTCACTGTAGTTACAGACCACAATCACTTAACATCGCTACATAGAGCCAGCAAGCAAAATGCCAAGCTACTAAGGTGGAGCCTAGGTTTGGAAGCATATGATATAACAGTGCAGTTAGCAATGCCAATGCAGATTGACTATCAAGACAGGGAATGGGGTAAGGTATTCCCAGATAGACCCAACCCCCTCAAGTAACATTTCTCAAGGGTCACTTGAAAAACTAGTTCAAGTTTTTGGGGGTGAAGAAGTGTGACAAAGGGAAATACTAGCTATCTGGAATTTTGTAAATAAATGTAACCCACAGAATGGCCTATTGGAATAGAACAGGAATGTACCTGCACTACTGTGACTGTTTAGATGTATATGTTTAATGGAAAAGGATGTTAACTACTGCCAGACCAGCTATCTTGAATTTTGTGAATAATTTTATGCCATTTGTGAATATTGATATGATTTATACGAGAGTGTGTGTGTCAGCTACTTAGGCAGGGACACAAAGCACTGGTTGGACAGAGAGTGAGTTGGAGGACTTAGCTTGGAACCCTGGCTGAGGACTCAACTCTATAGCTGTGCCAGTGGGGATTCTTATTGGGGATCTGGAGAAAGAGGGAGAATCTAGCCCCAGAGTGACTGGGATCTTTGTGTGTTCTTAAGGGAAACTGCACTTTAACAATGGAGACCTCCAAAGCTGAAACGCAAGCAACCACCACCCAACACTACCCAAATGACACACAGCCCGCAAAATCATTTTTTTTGTCCATTTTGTTTTTTTGTTTCAAATCCAACAGCAGCTGTTTGTCTCCCTTAGTGTGTAATCACAGACACTTGTCCTTCAACTAAAGAGACTAAATACTACTTATTCCAAACCATCCTTCAGGTCAAGCAGGTCTTTGCCCCTATATCAAGCAGTGGAAATTTCAATTTTTTCTCTTGAGCACTGGGCACCCACAGACACTTGTCCTGCAACTAAAGAGACTAAATACTAATTAATCCAAACCATCCTCCAGGTCAAGCAGGTCTCTGCCCCCCATATCAAGCAGTGGAAATTTCAAAATTTTCTCTTGAGCACTGGGCACCCACAGACACTTGTCCTGCAACTAAAGAGACTAAATACTAATTAATCCAAACCATCCTTCAGGTCAAGCAGGTCTCTGCCCCCCATATCAAGCAGTGGAAATTTTAATTTTTTCTCTTGAGCACTGGGCACCCACAGACACTTGTCCTGCAACTAAAGAGACTAAATACTAATGTAGGTGCTTAACTTCCAAGTGTCTAGATAGCAAAATACCTTACCTGCATTAACTTAAACAAATGTTAGCTAGTGTTTTAGTACATTTCTGCTGCATAGTTCCTTAGTCAAATCTCTGTACTGATGAGTACATCACCAGGAATAAACAGCTGTATATTGCTCTCCAGTTAGCGCCCCCCCAAACCAAAGTCAATTTTCTTTTGAGAATTATTCAAATTTATAAAATAGCATTTAATTTCCTCTCCTGTTTCATCTGTAACTAACCCCAGCTTTAATTCTATAGCCTTTTAAGAATGTCAGAAAATTATACTCTGTGCCCATAAAATAGTCTATAACTTAGTGCAAACATACAGTTTAAATTACAGTTAAAATTTCAGCTTAACATATAACAATTTAAGCTAACGCTACATACTTACCAAAGCCTAAAGAAACACTTGGAGTCAGTGTTAGCTCGCTTTGCTCGCCCTCGCTGCACTCGGGCTTGATCAGCTCCCCTCCCTGCCCCCTATTCCCACCCACCCCCACTACTTCTACTTTTATTCTAACCCCTAATCACCTGACCAGTAGTCCAACCCCTAATTCCCTAACAACTAGCCCAACCCACTCATCCTACCTCCCCCCACCCCCAATCCAATTACATCCCACACTGATCCCACTCCCAACAACACATTCCCAGACAACGCAACTCTACTCTCACACACAACCAACCAGGAATCCTAGTTGTACTTCTCACTGAAAGTAGTATCATGTTACCCACACTCACATCCCTATCACTAGCTCTACTATCGCTAACCTTCCTAACTTCCTTACAAACAGACCTACCGCTGCACAACTACTACTATCACACTACCCACATTAGCCCACCCTCTCAAACCCACTCAGACTTCTACATCTGCCCTACAATCATAAATCTTACAACTACATATTACTCACTAACAAAAATTACACCATCTCACCACACTAAGAAAAACTCTCATAGACCAAGCTCACAAACAATTAATATTAAAAAAACACATACTGACACTCCTACAAACTCTGCTAACCTCTGGTGACATTCACCCAAATCCAGGTCTCCTCTCAGCTAGACAAACATCTGACCTGCTAATCCTAAATCTTAACATAAGAAGTATTACCAACAAGCTAACAGACCTACACGCATTCATAGCCCACTATAACCCTGATATACTCGCCATTACAGAAATCTGGCTTAAACCCAGTATCCAAGATGAAGACTTTCTTCCCCCAAGGTATAATACACTTAGATCTGATATAACAAACAGGAAAGGAGGAGGAGTAGCCATTATCTTTAAAAACACCCTTAACCTCCAGCTCCTGCACACCACACCACCCACTTTTCAAAATGCTGAAGTCCTATTTTCTGTCCTATCCATAAGAAACACCAAAAAGATCAATATAATATGCTGCTACATACCCCCAGGCAACAACTCGCTCATAATAGAAGACATCCTACACTGGACAAAGGACATCTACCTCAGGAAACAATCCTACTAGGAGACCTTAACACTGACTGGGCAGCCTGTAACTCCAGCAGCCCCTCTACTCATATCAATCTATATGGGTTCTCTCAACTAATTAATGAACCAACTAGAATACATGAGAAAACAAGGAGAGAATCCATACTGGACTGGACACTAACCAACTATCCCAAACAAAACTATACAGTAGGCTGTCTCCCAGATGACTTAAGTGATCATCTCCCCACCTTCCTACTCCAGAAACACTCCAATCACCCCAAACCAGTAGTCTACAAATTTGTTCGAGATGACCGTAACCTTACCCCATGATACCTAAATGCTGACCTAAGCCACTGCAACTGGGAACCACTACGGACTCTCAGGTTAGACCTGGCAGTAGACTACTTCAATACTACATTCTCTAACATCCTTAACAGTCTAGCTCCCAGCAGAAAGATCAGAGTTAAAGCCAACTACGCACCCTGACTAAATAGGGACACCATAGCCTTACTAAAAGCTAGAGATAAAGCCTGGAAAATCTGGAAAACTGACAAAACCCCTAGCTCCAGACAATACTATCAACAGCTTAGAAACAAGGCCGAGGCTGATTCCAAAATAAACAACATAACTATTTTCTTAGCGCCCAAAGAAAATATTCAAATAGTCCACAAAAATTCTGGCATGCCATTAACTCCCTACTAAAGCCAGGGAAAACCCCAACCCCAGCACCCATCTCTACTAACAATACCCTAGACATAGCTTCTCAATTTAATAACCATTTTACTAAATCCATCTTAGCCCTGTCCAGTCAAATAACCAAAAGCAGCTTACCTCAGTCACAACCTAACCTATCCCACACCACCCCCTCTTTCAGCCTATCACCAGTGCCCACCTCAACTATCAAAAAACTCCTCCTAAAACTAAAGCCAACCACACTAGCAGCTGATAACATACCTGCTGCATACCTAAAAATGGCTAGTGACTCCATATCATATCCTGTCTCCATCCTTATCAACCGCTCCATACTAGTATCTTACATAACCAAACTCTGGAAAGTATCTCACATCAGTCCTCTCCATAAAGGAGGTAACTCCTGCGAATTCTCCAAATACTGACCTATTGCCATCCTTTGCCCCTTATCCAAAATTCTTGAGAAATGCATCCACTTGCAAGTGATGACATTTCTTAACACACACAATCTACTATCTACCACATAACATGGTTTCCGTCCATATCACAGCACTACCACAGCCCTTTTGTCCTTCACTAAGTATATAAACCTTCACAGGAATGATAACACATATGTATCAGCCATTTTCCTAGACCTCTCAAAAGCATTTGATATGGTCTCCCACTCCATTGTACTAGACTCGCTAACATCATTATCCTTCACCTCCTCTACTATAGCCTGGTTCAGAAGCTACTTGTCTGACAGGCAACAATCAGTTCAGTGGAAAGGAACTCTGTCTACACAACTTCCAACCACCATAGGAGTCCCACAGGGCTCTATACTGGCCCCCTATTGTTCTCTATTTTCACAAATAACCTCAAATGCTCTACACAACATGCCACACTCATACAATATGTGGATGATTCAACCCTGATCTGCTCCGTCTCATCTCTCACCACCCTACACACGCTCACTCAAGGTACCTTTATCTCAGTAGAAAAATGGATATCGAGTATCCAACTAATTCTAAATCCCAGAAAGACAAAACTGCTACTATTTACCCCTAATAGATCAAAAAAAAAAAAAAAAAACTCTCCTTTACCATAACATCTAAGGACGGCACCACCATCTCCCCTTCTAACCACACCAAACTTCTGGGCATTGAAATAAACAATAATCTCCACTATCTCACATACCATAAAACTTGTACACAAAAAACTAGGCTCCCTATACAGGCATAAGTCCTTTCTCTCACAAAAAGCAAGAGTCACTCTTGCACAAAGCCACCTCCTCTCAACTCTATTATACGCAGCACCAATCTTTACCCAAATCAGACAATGTGACCTAGACAAACTAGAATCATGCTACAATAAAATAGCCAAGTTTGCTACTAACTCAACCTATAGAACCCATCACTGTGCTGCACTACAAGAACTAAAATGGCTTGAGCTACCACAGCTACGTAACTATCACCAGCTGGGCACAGCCTACAATATTTCTCAAATATCCTGAAAAAAAACCCTCGTTATCCAACCTACTTACTATCTATGCGGCAAACCGGTACCTAAGATCCAGTGAAAAATCTCTCCTCTCCTTCACCAAGGCTAACAATAATGCAGGGAATGCACTCTACTCCCACACCATTGCCAGAAATTGGAACTCTCTTCACCTATCAGTGTCCACTCCCCCCTCCACATCCATATTTAAAAACTCCCTCAAATCACACCTTCCTAGTACCTGGTTATGCCCTTGTATCACATAACACTACCCATACTACTATTAACTCCCCAAATTCCTCTCTGATCACATGCTGGAGCTCTGATCCCCTGTAGGCTTGGTCATCTGAAAGGGTACTTTTAACTGTAGAATCTTACTTGACATATTTTCTTCTCTTACCAATGTATAACTGACATTGTCTTTTTACCCATGTTCTATATCTTCTTTTACCTGGAGTGTTTTTTTAATTTCTTGTTATATTACAATGCTCAGCATACATGATATAACCTGTTTTGTGTATTATGCTGAATGTACTGTATTTGTATAACTTGATGTTGCAGCTTTTCTCCCCGGGCCTCCGCTGAAAATGGACCTGGTCCAGTCGGAATTTCCCGGTTAACAAATGTAAAATAAATAAATAAATAAAATCAGTGTGCCACTCAACCTCAGCCCATAAGGCAAAACAACATACCCAACACACTAGTCATAGGTGACTCTATAGTCAGGCACACTGATGTCCCACTCACCAGGCTAAACAAGGAGAATGTTACTGTCAGCTGCCTGTCTGGTGCCAGGATCCGCACATAATGCAAGCACTCAGGTCACTCAACAACAACTACAAATATGACTCTGTCATTATCCATGTTGGTGTGAATGACCCGAGACATACCTCCCTGGACTACATGAAAAGAGACATAGAGGAGCTCTCAGATCATGTAGCCCAGACAGTTATGACCCTAGCCCTGAGTAGCATCCTGCCATTGCCCAGAATGATATCATGATACAAGGACAAAATGATTGACTTCAACAATAAGCTTTTGGTGTCATTCTAAGGGGATCCAGTGTCTGTCTGCCTGGGATGACATGATTGACAGACCACGATGCTTTGCCAGAGATGGCCTACACCTGTCGCCCCTAGGGTTCTAGATACTGGCTAAGGCTCTTACCACCCCTATAGTGCCTTTTTTTAGGCAAGGTTCAAATGACAAACTCACCACCAGCAGGTATAAGCAAGCAAAATCTGAGGGTAATGCTACTCAATGCTCGAAGTCTAAATCTCAAAATGCACTCACTCGAGGCACTCCTTAAAATGGAGAACATCAACATCTATGACAGAGATCTGGTTCAAGGTTCCAAATAGCACCCCTGAGTTACCAGGATATAACTCATACCACACCTTTCAGCCACCTAACCTGGACCAAAACACTAAAGGAGGAGGCATGTCCATATTCATTAAGGATATCCACACCTCCAGGCTAGTTGCTCAACATAATGCATCCGAAATTATCCAAGTGCAACTGACAGTGGGCAAGACTGTAATCCAGGTTGTAGCTTGTAACAGATCCCCCCATGCCCCAGGATGCCCACTCAATGTTTCTTGATATATTGAATAATATTAAAGTACAGCCCAATACCCTAATAATGTATGATTTCAACTACTCCACCATCAGCTGGGAAAACTACTCCTGTACTAACTCATTTGCGCAACGCTTTCTGGAATTCATAAATTCCAATGCCCTGGATCAGCTTGCTATACCCCCATCAGGGGCGGCAATATCCTGGACCTGATCACTGCCAATATGGGCAACCAAAGTTCCATGCCAGTGGTCAACTCCTCGTTGGTCAGATCCGACCACAAGCTAATCACCCTAGACATCAATATCCCACCCCACCCCCATTAAGGAAACCACCATAAAAAATCTTCTCCAAAGCCAACTTCATGCTTCTCAAGACAGAAGTGGCAAGCATCATGATACCCATAAAGAAGGAAAACAGAGGTACGACTGCTGAATCCTATATAGATCCACTGTATAAGCACATACACAAATGCATGGATTGTGCCATCCCTAACAGAACCAAGAAACTACCCTCCAAAAAAAGAAGCCAATTTGGTGTCCTCTGTCATAAACTCTACAACAGAAGGAAGAAGTTGTTGCAAAAAAGAGTAAAATCTCTTGATTGCTGGATCTCCCTGGTCAGCCTCAGTAAGAAGCTGAAATCCCTCATAAAATCCTCCAAAGCTAGTTATGAAAATAAAATCACCACTGATTCTAAAGACAACCACAAAGCATTCTACAGCTACGTCACGAATCTCAATGGCGACACTCAGATCTGCTCTGAGCTGCAGCACAATGGCGCTAGATATACAGAACCAAGTGATATTGCCAACATCCTGGCAGATAGTTTCAGTGCAAACTTCACCCCCCAAAGGGCCCAGCACTATACCAGAAGAATGCAAAGCCCCTGTAATCATGGCTGCACAAGTAAAGACCGCAATCTCCAAAGCCAAGAACACACCATCCATGGGAACTTCTCAATATCCCAGGCAGTTTTCTGCATGAACTACAAAATGAACTGGCACCCCACTAAGTACCATGTTCAGACATAGCCTCAGCTCAGGCTTTGTGCCTACTGAATGGCACACAGCGACGGTTATCCCACTCCATAAAGGGGGCACCACCATGGACCCTGGGAACTACTGCCCCATTAGCCTAACGAGCCTGGTCTGCAAGGCCATGGAATGCATCATCTTGGAGCTTATACACAAGGACATAGGTAACCTCCAAACTCTGGACCCCACTCAGTTTGGGTTTGTAAAACATAGGTCATGTCTCCTAAACCTGAATGACTTCTTTGAAGCAGTCACCAGAGCCGTGGACAAGGGTAATGTGGTGCACACAGCCTATCTTGATCTCGCCAAGGCTTTCAACACCATTCTCCCACTTTGGAATTATAGATAAACTCACTAGACTGAGCATAAATCCCTATGTCACAAGATGGGTGGCCATCTGACTCACTGACAGAACCCACACAGTGAAAGTAGCTGACTCCAAATCCAACCTCAGACCAGTGACAAGTGGAGTACCACAGGGCTCAGTCCTGAGTCCTCTCCTGTTTGGCATCTAGTTCTCAGAGGTACAGGCTAATACAGCAGGTCTTTGGCTAATGAAGTTCGCAGACGACTGCAAACTAGGTGCCATAATAGAATTGCCTAATGATGTGGGCATTCTACAAAGGAGCCTCACTGAGACTGATGCTTGGTGTCAAAGTCATGGCCTCAAGCTCAATGCCAAGAAGTGCATTGTCATCCCCATTGGGGAAAAAAACTGTACCCATGAACTACCACATAGGCGGTAGCCTACTAAACACCGAAAGTGTGATAAGAGGCCTTGGAACACGGGTGGACAGTAGTCTCTCCTTTGATAATCACATCGCCAAAGTGGTCAGGAAATCCTTCTATGTGGTACACCTAATCACAAAGGGGTTCACCTCCAGAAAAAAAAGAGGTCATTGTTCCTCTCTACTCATCCCTCATCAGACCCATTATAGAGTACAACTCCCCGTTTGGCATGCAGCTTGCAAGACATGTACAACTAGAAAGGCCACAGAAACACCTCACTAAGAGGATTATTGACCTCAAACAGATGCCATACGCAGACCGTCTCAAAAAACTCCAGCTCTACTCCGCTTATTGCCTACTCAGAGGCGAACTCTGCCTACCATGCAATGCCATGTCTGTTGGATATGCTACACTTAAAGAAACCCCAATCCCTCTGAGCCACACACTCCAGGGACCTAAAACTTGCCACCACAATAAACAGAACAAATTGGAGGGGTAGATTCCTGTCCCGTCCCAGAGTTTTCCCATGCTCTGGAACAGACTACCCATTCATATCAAGCTCATTAGTCCTCTTTAAGAAAAATCATGACAACTGGATGGGAAATAGGAAATTCACCCTGGGGATTGCTTCTGTGGCTCTGCTAGACTTGGGCACAGGAAAATAACTTTCTAAGGTGGTGAAAGCCAGGGAACCTTTTTGGCTAGGCTTATATAGGCCCCAGGGCCAATAGCCTAGTACCTACCTATGAACCTACTGTGTGTGTACTTATCCTCCCAGTGTGTACGTTCCCCACTGTTGCCAGTGGTGAAGATTGAGGATCTTTGATTATTGGGCTAGTGCTGGGGTGTAGCACCTTGAATTTAATATACGAATAAAAATAATCAATACTCTAACTCCAAGTTTAACAGGCTCATACATTTAACCAAACCCTAAATAAAGAGGCCCTGGAATTGCTAAAATATTAAATCACGCTTTTTGTACCTTATATCTGTGTGTGTGTGTGTGTGTGTGTGTGTGTGTGTGTGTGTGTACATATTATAATCAATGCATTGCTGTTAATTTGTATTTTCATTTTTGGACAACACCATCAGATCTGAATTGTGTATCCTTTCATGGATAGGAATGTGGTAGTTAGAGGAACTTTGTTACCAGTTTTGAATTCATCCAATCAAGATAATGCAGTCATTGACCTGAGCATGTAGCAGTAATTTCTCACCTCATTTTGAAGACATTCTTCTTCTTCTTGTAATCCTTTGCGATTTCACATGAAGTATTGTGCAGGTTAAGCAGGGGCTCTCCATTGTGTGTACTTCCAGCACTCTTATTCTTGGCGTCCTTGTAAAAGCCCATCTCCCCTTTACTCAGTGTGCAATAGATATTCACCCAGGACCTGTAGAAGGAACCAAGTGATCAGACATTTTCCTGAAGAGGTGGAGTATGATAATAAGGTACAGTTTTCTGGCATTTTTAGGATACAAATGAAGAAAAAAGTAATATATATTACACAATAGGTTAATAAAAATAATACTGAAAAAATAGGATAAAATGGGATAAATGCTGAATGTATACCCTGAAATAAGTATGGCACATTTTCTTTCCCTAGTTTCAAAGTTATGGTGTTACACTATAAAGGACCATGATTCTACAACTTAGTCAAAACAGTATACCTGTAGCATTCTCACAGTACCATCTTAAAGTAACATGCTGTTCTTCAGCTTTGCAAAACTGCATACTGCATGCTGCTGTACCTTTGTCATTTGTACACTTTTCTTATTTCAGTTTTCTAGAGCCTGTCCGTGCCAACCTTTGAGCAGTTGCTGTTGCTACTGCCTATTAGATCACATCATCTTAAAGGTGAAAGCAATGCATGGCGTGGCCATCACACAGGCATCCATAAGGAATATTTTTTGCTTTAAGGTCATAATCCTTTCCTTTGGTTGGGGGACATGGGACCCATGTCAGGGGGGGGGGTGGTACTGTACTACTCTCCTTCTTGCTGATATGCATACTGTGCAAATATTGTTGAAGGCTATGATATTCACAACTTTGGTGATCATAATGCAAACCCCAGGATAGCCCCCAAATGTTGTCACCCATTCTCTGAGAGGAAGCAGAACATAAAGGCCCAGTAACACCTTTTCTACCTTCGCACTGTAGCTGTAATATGTGCATCTGTTAACTAAACATGGATCATCTGGTCGCAGTCAGGAATTTTTTCTCTCTAAACCAATTGAGCTGGTTGATTTACACTCGACTACAGTTCCATATACTATCTGACAAATACCTGGAAGTACTTCTGTACTTATGTCATACTTGTATAATGTTGGTGTGCATATTTTCTCTGCTTCCTCAAGGGGATTGGGAGTCCTCACAAAGGAGACAGGGAAGACCAGATAACAGTGAAACTGGGCTTGTGGTTTATACTTAGTAATGCATTTAAGGTGGTGACCCATGTTGTTATCAAAGGAAAGGGGTGAACATATTTTGGTGCATGTAGGTTTGAATCACCTTTCAGAGAAGACAACTTTGGTGATATAAAACTTGGTCAATGAGTTGGCAGACAAATTCTATAGCAAGGACGGGGGGATCATTTTTAGAACTGCCACCTGTTCTGGCACCTAGTAGAGTAAGGATTAGGCACTTAACATGTGAGGGGGACTTGGCAGTTTCCAAACAACAGAGGGCAATGTTGGAGAGAGAGACCAAGTCTCAGCCCAATCTCTATGACTACATCTATTAAAATAGGAGGGAAGGGGTTATCACAGATGTGGAATAGGGGGTAGGTACTGAAACAGTAGGACAGAACAGGCACACAACAGCAACCAAGGGTGACTTTGAGAATTGGCAGGTATATTAATATAAGTCAGGAGGACCAGAGAACTGCAAGAAGTAATGCAAGAAATGTGTTTGGACATTTCTGGCATTACAGAAATAAGGACCGATCAAAATAAGTGTACTGAACATGAAGGTACCAACTTTAGGTTGTCTAATAATATATTCATGTATTTATTTACATTTAACAGGGGATATCTACTTGGGGGGGGGGGGGGTAGAGAGAAGAAAATACCCAGGTTGTAAAACAAATAGTGAATAAGAGTATATACAAAAAAGTCAGACAAGTCATATTGCAATTCAGGGAAGAACACTATCGCAGTAATAGTAATAATAATAAACACATATACGCTGTAATGTAATTATGCAACAGACAAAAATCATGCATCATGTAAGAATTTTGTAGTATAAATTAAATGGAGCCCCCCCAAATGACAAAAATGTCAAAGGGGACAGTTATGTCACATGGAAATAGCCTGGAATATATTATGTATGCTAGTGTGTACACTTTTAAATATAATTTGAACACTTGTCATTAAAACATTGTTTAGTGACACCACAGAACAAACCTAACCACTGCCCGGCAAGATAATGGGGGAAGAAGAGCTGATGTTCAATAAACAGACTGCCTTACTTGTATGTGGGTAGTCTAGCACAGTTCAAAGCTCTGCCCCCTGCCTGTCTGTGGGTGTGCAGGACCAATCAACTGAGATCACAGGGGCTGCTTTTCAGGCCCACAGACAGGGCCCTTTGAGTTTTCTAGTGCCGCATTAAAAGAAGGATGTCTGAGAAGAGTGCTACTTACTCTGCATTTTTCAGCTGCTGAGTGAGGATGAGGCCCCCAGATGTGACGACCTTCCCTCAATTAATCCCAGCATTGGAGGATGTTTTATAAAAGCTTGCAGTTCTCAACTATTGAAAGCACCTTTGCCTAAACAAGTGTTTAAAAAAATTCAGGGTGTGCTCAGCCATGCCTGGTCTCAAAGCCTTCTTGTCTGCAGATCTGGCAAGTATCCCCAACAACATCCTTCAACAAGACTTAGACAAACTGAGCAGAGATGGGAGAAAGACCACAGAAAACTGGAAATAAGCAAAGGTACTGAATGAATACTCCATTTCAGTCTTTAAAAAAAGGAAAGGAATAGGAATCTGATCTTCAGAAGATGGAGTAGGGGGGCAGTGGCTAGATACATGGACAGAATGGGAGGAAGTTGTGAAGGAACTGGCTGCTTTTAGGGAAGGTAAGTCACATGGACGAGATAGCCTGCATCCTTTCATATTCACGGAGTTGTCCAGTTTGCAGGTGGTCATCTGACCGAGATGATCTAGTTGTCACTGACTAGTGCACAATAGTCAAGGGCTGGAAGATGGCAGAATCACAGTGACAACAAGAAAAGTCATGAAGAGAATCCAGAGGGAAAGAAAGGTTGCATGCCTACATGATAACACTCTCCAGGACACCCAGAAGTGGCCATGACTATAAACAGCTGTGAGCTGTGCCTGAAAGAGTTTTATTACTGAGCTATACATGAACTTAGAAAGGGAGAACAAGCAGATGTTGGCTACCTGTATTTCACCAAGACCTCTGACTGTCACACACAGTTGGCTGCTACAAAAACTACACATGTTGGGGATAGTGTGCAGACACAGGTATTGACAAAAAAACTACAGGTGTTGGGGATAGTGTGCAGACACAGGTATTAAACTGCTGCATGGCTGAATGGTAGGACAAAAAGTTCTGCAGGCAGAGGGACTGGGAAACAGGAAACAAAGGAACAATACTAGGCAAGTCAACACTGGGGACCATATGATGCCTATCTATTCAAACTTTTAAGCAGACAAAAAAAAGAAGTTATGCACTCACCATAACGTTCCATGTTTGTTGTCCTTGATCTCGCCTTCCTTCTTGCTGTTTGGGTTTAGAGACAATCCTCGGCTCTAACTCAGCCATGTACTATAGCTCAAGAGCTTATACTGGCTCGAGGCTAGCCCCTATCCGGACATGCCTAGCAGTAGTTACCCAGATCTCATTTGTGATAACCCAACACTAGACCATATAAATAGACAAGAGATATAGTCTATTTTACATATCCGATTACACCTACATATAAAGGTGTGACCCCCTCCACAACAGTAATAGTAGTAGACTGAGACTAACCATAAGGTATGCTATAAAGAAAACCCAGCCAGTATAACAAATAGAACAAGGGATTCGTCTCAATCCTCCAGGAAGTGGGAAGGAGGGTGGGTCGCAAGAAGGAAGGCGAGATTAAGGACAACAAACATGGAACATTATGGTGAGTACATAACTTCTTAATGTTATGTTGTCCACATCTCCCCTTCATTCTTGCTGTTTGGGACAGTGTCCCTAGCACCTTATTCTTGGGTGGCTCACTGGAAAAAACGCATCAGGACAGTGGAACCAAAGGATGTCCTGCTCTGGGAGGCCACATCTGCTTTGTAATGAGAGATAAAGGTAGAAGGATTAGCCCATGTAGCTGCTGTACAGATCGAATCCAAAGGCAATCTGGCTTGAAAGGCAATAGAGGTAGACAAGGCCCTTGTTGAATGCCCTTTAATGTTCCCTGGAAGTTTTTGTTTACGCAACTCGTAGACATGTTTTTTAGTGTCTGAATGCCACTCTGATAAAGTCACCTTTGAAACCGCACAACCTCTTTTATTGTCTGCAAATGATATAAACAATTGGTCATATTTTCTAAAGTTCTTGGTCCTGTGTAAATAGAAATGTAACTGTCTATGAACAACCAACTGATGATGCTTATACTCTGCCTTGGTGCCATGATTAGGGAAGAATACAGGTAGCTCTATGGATTGAGTCAATTTGTAGTGAGAACATACCTTGGGTAAGAAAAAGGGGTTAGTTCTGAGAGAAACCAAATCTTTATGGAAAATCAAGTATGGGGGACGAATAGATAAGGCCTGTAATTCTGATACCCTTATAGCTGAGGTAATTGCAACCAAGAAAAGGATCTTCCAAGTCAGAAATTTGAGCGAACAAGAAGCAGATGGTTCGAAGGGAGGAAGAATAAGAGCATCCAAGACTAAATTTAAATTCCAGGGGTGAATAGGTCTTAACAGAATAGTACCTCTTAGGAATGCCTTGCATAACCTATGGGACATGATATTGGAACCCATTTCTCACATATGGAAATTGGAAATGGCAACTAACTGAACTCTGATAATAGCTGCAGCTGCTCCTTGGTCAAAGGTTTCAGCAAGAAATTCAAGAATCTTTGAAATGCAAGCAGTAAAGGGATCAACCTGATTTTTGCCTGCCCAGCAAGAGAATCTCTTCCATTTACTAGCATAAAGTTTCCTAGTAGTTGGCTTATGGGAGGAAATTAAAATGTGTCTAACTGATGGAGAAACATTGGGAAGCCTGGCTAAGACCGGAGGTGGAGAAAACAAGCTGTGAGCTTGAGAGTTTGAATGAAAGGATGGAGAGCCTCCGACTGATGCCTCAAAAGATCTGGCACTGGGCCCAGGATCCAAGGCTCCCCTCTCATGTGAGGCCAAAGGAATGGAAACCATATCTGACGAGGCCAGTAAGGAGCAATGGGGATTAACTTGCAACCCAACAACTGTGCTTTCTGAAGAACCTTGTAGATCAGGGGAAAAGGTGGAAAGGTGGAAAGCAGTCCCGGGTGCCAATCGTGAACAAGTGGATCCCTGGGTGACTGTCCCAGTGGTGGGACTAGGGCAAAGTAGCTGCTGCATTTGTTGTTGAGGGGGGTGGCAAACAGATCGTAGCATGGCTGACCCCATTTGCAAAAAATAAAGTCTGCAACTTCCTGCTTCAGGGACCATCAGCATAGCCTGGCTGAGCTCGTCTGTTATCACAGTGGATTTCCCTGGTATGTGCGCTGCAACCAGAAAGCATTGGGAAGACATCGGCCATTGCCAAACTTGTAGAGCCTCTTGACACAAGGGGTAAGACCCGGTTCCACCCCATTACCGCTTGTTGATGTACCATACTACTAACATATTGTCAGTTTGAATTCCTATAGTCCCTGTAGGTAGAGAGTCCTGAAGTGCTTGCAACGCTAGAAGCATCATTCTCATCGCCTGGATATTGATGTGCAAGTGGTACTCGTGTTCCTGCCAAGTCCCTTGAACAGTCTGTCCCTAATAATGCCCCCCTCCCCCATCTGGGAAGTGTCTGTGATTACTGTGGCTACAGGTTGGGGGGGGTAGAAACGGCCTGCCTATTGTCACCATAGGGGTGTGAAGCCACCACTTCAGATCTCTTTTGCAGGATTCCATGATCAGAACCTTATGTGACATGAGTAAATCCTGGAATGACCATTATGCAAAAAGAAGCCACTGTAGAATTCTCATGTTGAAGCGAGCCATATTGACCAGAGTGATTGCCGCTGCCATAGAACCCAGGACCTTGAGGACCAATCTTGCTTGAATCCTCTGTTGTGTGAACAGCATGACAACTTGGCGATGGATCATTAATACTCTTTCTTGAGGCAGCTGTGCTATCAAGGCCCTTGTGTCTAAATCTGCCCCTATAAAGGTAATATATTGACAAGGCAACAAGGCAGATTTTTCATAGTTTATGGTGATCCCAAGTTGAGAACAAGGGTGGATTATGTATTCCCTCGCCATGATTAGTTGATGCTCAGTGGTGGCAGTAAGGAGCCAGCCATCTAGATATGGAAACACTCGGAATCCTTGACACCTCAGGTGAGACACAACTACTGCCATGCATTTGGTGAACACCCTGGGGGCTGTGGTAAGACCAAAGTGCAGAGCTCTGAACTGATGGTGACTGGCTCCCAGCTGGAAGCGCAGATATCTCCTTGACCGTCTGTTCATTTATGTGGTAGTATGCATCCTGGAGACTGATACAGCACATCTAATTGTCCTTTCCCAGAAAGGGAAGAATGGACTGCAGTGTTACCATCCAGAACTTTGTTTTCTTGACTGACTTGTTCAGCCTGCTGAGATCCAAAATGGGTCTCCATTCCCCTGTTTTCTTTGGAACTAAAAAGAATCTTGAGTAAGTTTCAGATCCAATTTGGTCTAAAGGGACTTGCTGGATGACTCTTTTTCTTAGCAACCTTTGAACCTCTAGGTTTGCTTGATCCCAATGACTGGGTAGAACATCTGGGATAGAGTATTGTCTTTTTGACAGGTGAAGTATGGAGAATGGGATATTGTGTAACCTCCAGATATTATAGGTAGTACCCGTGTATTTTCTGTGATTGTCTGCCAGGCTTTTGGGTACAAGGATAATCTCCTCCCAACTCTATCCAGCATCAGACAGTCAGGCCTCCCTGCAGGAGTGCTGGAAGGGCCTACCAGAGAAGGTATCTCTGTTGCCCTGATTCTGTGGACCACCCTCTGCCGCAAGGTCGGTGTCTTCGATTGTTATTTCTCCCTCTGCCCCTGGGGAAAATTCTCCACGTGTGTCAGGTGAAGCTCCCTGGGATTTCTGGAACCAGATTTTCCCACTCTTCTGGCCCTTAGGTTATGGCTTAGATGAAGCAGAAAAATGTACTCCCATGGCAGAGAGTTTTTCCATCCTGTTCACACCTAGTAAGAGTCTCTTTTACCTGAGGCCCGAAACAAGGACAAGCCATCAATGGGGGAATTGGTAAAGGAAGACTTGAAGGGCTCCACAAAATGACAAAGGAGCATCCAGGAGTGTCTGCGTAAGGCTACCCCTGTGCCTGCCACCCTGCTCACCCCATCGGCTGCATAAGAAATGAGCACGCATGGAGAAGTTAACCACTGAAGTCAAGGTTGCAAGCTGAAAAGCCGCCTTGTCCGAGGCTCCCGCAGCTGTAGGATCCTGTAAGGTACTCCTTAAGGAGATCCCTTTGAAGCCTTGTAAAGTGGGACAAATAGTTCAGCAACCAGAGTGTAAAGGTTACTGAAGAAAACATACTCTTCTCGTATCTGTCCATCACACAAGACTCTTTATTCAGTGGATGGACAGATGAAGAAGTTTCTGCTAATTCCTTCTTGGTGGCTGCTGCTGCCACCACCACAGCATCAACAGGAACACCTTTAGATAAGAAGAGCCTGTCTTCAGGGGCTGTAATGAATTTATTGGGCCTCCACAGAACTGGTTCCATGGTGTCTGTAGAGCTCCATGCCTTCCGACTCACTATGTGCAATAGTGGAGGGTTGGGAACTGAATGCATCCAGGTGCACTGACTCATCTTCAGAAGGGGCAAGGTACTTCGAGTTACCCCTCTTTCTAAGGATTTCTAAGATGTTTGAAAAACCATCATTTTCAGAGGGGGACCGTGGGGACCCTTCTGAGTCATCCAAGTCTGTGTCTGATGTCAAGGACTCAGGAGAGTCCACATGCTTCCTCTTGCAAATCCAATTCCAAAGGACCTCTGAGGGATGCTCAGGGGAGGTTTCAGATGAGGTAGGATCACCCAATGGGGCGTGCTGGAGCATGGGATCCCTACACTTGGGGTGGAGGGGAGGTTTGAGGCGGACACCGGCACCGAAGGCAAAGGAGCTAATGGAGCCGAGGGTGGAGCTGTCTCAGCCGACAACATGCACCTCATCACCTCGAAGGCATCATGGTACCGACCCAAAAGAATCTCTGGCTCCAAAAAAGCAGGAGACTTCCTCCGAACCAAGGGCGACTGCTCTGAGGCTGATGTAGGAGCCAAGCTGACCTGCGCCAAAGCTCTGAGAGGGAGAGTAGGATCAGACAAGGGTCTGATGCCACTTCCCCCCTCAGAGTCAACTTGGGAGAGTCAGCTCCCAGATCCCTCGACAGGGGGAATCGAGGAGGTCCGAGCAGTAGTTGGAACCGAAAGACCAGAGGAAGTTACTGGAACAGGCAGTTCCACCACTACAACTTCCATACACTCCGGCTCCGAACTCAGAGGAGTCAGAGGAGGAATTGAGACAGGTGTTGTTTGAGCTGTCGGCACCATTTCCATCTGGGATGGGCCTGAAAGCAATTTGGCTAATGCTGGTATCCTAAGAAGCCTCTTTACCACCCACTCCTCATCATCATCCGAGAGGCTCCTGGATGACCGAGAGGAATGGGTTGATGACCGGTGACTGCCCGCCACAGATTGTAATAATGGAGACTTTGGAGCAGATCACGCTGGTTCCAAGGCAGGAGACCTGGAATGCTTATGGGACCTTACTGGCTCTGAAAACACAGATGGAGCCATAGGTGAAGATATCTTGTCAGAACCGAAAGTCAGGTCCGACTTAGCTTGTGGTTTGCCCTTGCCCTTAGATGGGGTCAAACTCGGAGCCAAAGAGGACAAAGGTTTGACTTTGTCCGATTTTATTAGCTGGCTGAGTCCCCTCCAAGGCAGCATCAAAGGGGCTCTTCAGTAAACCTCTCAAGATTAACTTCTTTCTTCTCTCCTGCAGAACTTGTGAACTAAAGGCATGGCAGATAGAGCAAGAGTCCTGCAAGTGAACAGGTCCTAAACAATATACGTAACTCGTGTACCCATCCGTAAGTGACATCTTTTGACAGCACAAGTTGCACTTCTTGAAACCCGAAGGTCTCAAATCCTTGGCAGTATCTTTGGACATGCACTATGTCTAAGGCTATAGACTACTAATAAGAAAACTATACAATTAACACTATTAATAGCACTATGTAAGCTAGACAAAGAGAAACAATTAGGCAATAACAGACAATAATATCTTTTTTTTTAAACAGACAGGGAAATAACAGCGAAGGGGGGACAGTCTCTAAGTTAAATGGTGAACTCCCCACCTAAGGAGATCCTCTAACTTAAACGGCAACTCCTTAAAGTTAAAGGAAAGGCAAGAAAGGGAAGAGGAACCCTCTAATTTAAACAGGTTTGGAAGAGGGGAAAGGCCGGAGAGAAAAAACGGTTAAACTACACAAAAGCAAGTTACTCAGATGGACATAGGGATAGATAGAAATATGAAGGACAACTGTTGCTAACAAAATAGATAGGCTAAACTAGAATTTTGATCAAAAATATAAGAAGAGAAAAAAAAACACTTAGCCTGAGCCAGTATCTGCAATTTTGACACTGCAAGTGGCAAACATGTTATGGGTAACTACCGCTAGGCATGCTGGGATAGGGGCTAACCTCGAGCCAGTAAAAGCTCTCAAGCTATACTATACGGCCAACTCAGAGCCGAGGATCGGCTCCAAACCTAAACGGCAAGAATGAAGGCGAGATATAAACAAAATATTCTGCAATTCTTTTCACCTTTTTCAAGTATGTAATAGTGTTCATCTCTCAAGTTTGTAAAGCCCATATATGATAAACATAGTGCACCTGATCCTGGTCAGCCTAATCATCAAGACTAGCCTTAAAGATAGTGAAAGTAGTATTTTGTTTGACCTGTAGTGGTAATGTGTTCCAACAGGTTACACATTTAATTTAGCCAGATACCCCTCCAGTAAGTCTTGCTTATTTGTTGATGTAGATTTAGGACCCTAATTGTAGACCTACTTATGGTGTTTAAATAGGCCTCAAAAGTTAGAGACGGGTAACTTCAGAAAAGCCAGCAGGCTGTTGAGAATGAGTCCCCTCTATCTCAGTTTCTTCTTCTGATTTCCCCCATTTGCCACCATTACAACTGTCTTATCAGTATTCAGTTTCATACCATGTGCCTTCAGTTTTGCATTCTATTCCCCTATAATTTCCTGAAATTCTTACTCAGAGTATGTCTGTAATGGCAGATCATTTGCATACAGTAACTTTGTTGATCTATCCCCTCCGACTTGTTAGCTAATGCAATCCATCACCAGAATAAACAGCAGTGAGCTCACAGCTGAACCATGATACATACCCATTCTCACAAGGAACCCATCTGGGAGTATGATCACTGTTCATATTTAAGTCATTGGGTCCTTGTACATAGCCTGCATTAATTCTATCAGTGTTTCTGGGACTTCAAACCACTACAGGACTGTGCAAATCGACTTTCTTTTAGGCCCTTGTCATATGCTTTCTCCAAGTCTTGGAATACTTACTTAAAAGCTTTCTTCGTCTCTAGTTTCTTCTCAACAATCTGTCTCACTGCAAACATTGATTAAGTTGTGCTGCATCCTGATTTGAATCCAAACTGTCTCTTATCTTACTTGCTACTATGCTGCATATTTTTCTACTACTCTGTATATTCATTTATCAATCACCCTCTCCAAAACTTTCATCAAATGTGACAGGAGTTTGATACCTCTGTATTGCCCACAGTTGTGAATGTCCCTTTTGCTCTTGTACACTGGCACTAGTATGTTTATTCTCCAATCATCTGTGATACATTTTCTCTCCATACTGCTATGAGTACCCTCAAGATCTACTTCTCCTCTCTCTCACCCAACATCTTGCTCATATCTGCCATGACCTCATCTAAGCCTGCTGCTTTCCCTGGCTTCATTTTTTTAGTGCTGTTTGTGATATAGGGAAATATTGCCAGCCAAGCTATTTGGGATTCCGTAAACAATTCTATGTCATTTGTGAATACTGATATGATTTATACAGAACTGTATGTTATGTACCGAGCTAAGATGTATCAATATTGTACCCCTGCAGGAACATAGAAGATTAACCTGCAAAACTTAAGAATAGTTGAGGTCAAGTTACTTAATAGCTGGGCCATAAACAAAAGAGGTTATCTCTCAGTCTCAGTTCAGTAGCAGACACAATGTCTAAAGCTAGAAATTTTTGTATTGTTTTGAAAAATAAATAATTACTAGGTTTATATGTGGAGGTGTTTTATTGCTTTATGACTTCCTAGCAGGTGCAAAGATCTTGGAGATATGTATTTCTCACACAGATGTTAAATTCTGTTAGTTTTTGTTTATCCTGGGAACTGAAGTCAGGTGACAAAGACTGATATCAGCCACGCTAACACAGCAGTAAAATGTGATATTAATTTAAGATTGATCTCAGATTGAGACTGTGCATTTTGTATTTTGTCTTGAACCTATAGCAAGAACATCCACTCATCATCACCATCTGCACTTGCCTTGCTCTGTAAGTAAGATTGAGGGCATAGTATCTCTTTTAAATATAGACAGGAAATAGTAAATATTAGTTTAGAAGTATTTTATATTTAGTTGAGACTGTCCTGCAATGTTGTTTTAAAATATTTCTTGTGATTCGAACTCTGAAGTTACTGTGTTGATTTTACCAAGTATTATCTTGTTCTTTTATTAATTATTATTAAATTTATTTAAACCCATCTTCGTGGCTGATATTTGAGAGACATATTTAGGCTCTTAGTGTAATTGCATATGTATTTGGTGACACTGTACAGGCCACTCCTAAACAGCATTGCAAGTCCTGGTCAGACTACCATTTGGATTAATAGAAACATTACAGAGTAGGATTGGGACAGCCCTTGTAAGGGCCTTATAGCAGCCTTATAGTAGCTGATGAGTAGGGGTTGGTGGCAGTGGAAACTACCTGATAGGCTGGCAGAAGGAGGCATAGCTAGTAAATCTGTGCCAGCCTTCCCGTGCGTGTGTGTGTGTATATAAATCAAATATCAAAGTGTGTGTGTGTGTGTGTGTGTGTGTGTGTGTGTGTGTGTGTGTGTGTGTGTGAACTACTTGGGCAGGAACATAAAGCACCGGTTGGACAGAGAAGGTGCTGGAGGTCTTGGCTTACCCCTCAGCTGAGATCTTAACCCTACAGCTGTGCCAGTGGGGAGTCTTATTGGGAATCTGGAGAAACGAGCCCCAGACTGACTCTTATCTCTGTGTGCTCTTAAGGGAAATTGTACTTTACTGTGTATGTACTTGTCATCTTCCGGATGTGTACATCCCCTAGCTGTTGCCAGGGGTGAGGATTGAGGCTGATTGATTACTGGGCCAGTGCAGTGGTGTCACACTGTTTCTACAACAAACAAAAAAAGGGAAAACTAGTTGTACAGGAATGATAACAGCCTATGATGTGTGTGAAGGCTGCCAGCCTAGCCAGATAGAATTGTATCGATACTTCTGTCATTTATAAATATAAATGGAAATAAATGTGACAACGGTGCACTCTACTGTAAGAAAGCTAAGTCAGGCATTTCATGACTGTCTGATGGTGGGGCTAGATGAAGGCTTCCTGCCTATTGTTTTAAGGCTAAAGTTAATGACCAGAATTTGCATGCATAAATGTCCTTTATTGCTCTGGTTTTTGCCTAGGTGTAAAAGAATGTAGATGCAGTTTCTGTTGGCCTGGGAACCCCAGGAAGTTGTGAAGAATGATGTAATGTTTATCAAAACTGCAATTTCAATTTAAACAGAGACAACCAGAGATTATGAAGCATTTTTGTCTTGACCATCCAACTCACAGCACTGTTTTGCGCATATGTAAGTTATCTTAGACTTGTGTTTTCTTTTAGAAATAGCTAGGAACTAGAAAGATTAGACTATTTTTCTGTGATGTCAGAACTGTACTACTGAATTATTTTAAGTATTTCTGTGTGAGCTCTGAACTCTTGACTAGCACTGTGTAGTAGAGAGTATTGCCTTGTGTTTTAATTATTTACTATTAAATATTTTTAAACCCTTTTAACTGTGGCTGGTTTGTGTAGAGATACGTTAAGCTCTAAGAGTACATTGCATATAAGGATCCTGTACCAAGTCACTCTAATAAGCCTTGACTGTTTAGTTATACTACCAACTGGATAATAATATTGTACAGTAATAACTACTCACCCTTTTAAGGGCATTTCAGTAGCTTATAAATATTAGCTGGGTGGTGGCAGGGATTACTACTGTATAGTCTGGGTAAAAGGGGCATAGCTGGAGAACCTGTGCCAGCCTTCCCCAGAAGTGTCTGTGTGGTTGTATAAACTCTTATCTCAAAGTGTGTGTGTGTGTGTCAGCTACTTGGGCAGGGACATGAAGCACTGGTTGGACAGAGAGGGTGCTAGAGATTTTAGCTTGCTTAGCTGGCTGTGATCTGGACCCTATAGGTATACCAGTGGAGAGTCTTAATGGGGACCTGGAGACCAAGGGTGTGACCAGCCCTAGACTGACTGTGATCTCTGTGTGCTCTTAAGGGAAATTGCACTTTACTGTGTGTATTTCTTATCATTTCCTCATATATGAGACGCCCTCTCTGGTGTTAGTGGTAAGGATTGAGGCTCCTTGATTGCTGGGCTAGGGCACGGGTGGCACATCTGTGTTTGGCAATGGTGGGATATCCACATCACACATTAGTTGGCAAATACTAATCGGCTTGTAGTGGTGCAGGTAGAGTGAATCCTGTTGCTTGTGTACAGTGAGCTTTGAAGGTGTTTTTGTGCTCTAAATTAGCCACGCAATGAATACTCAGAGTTCAGATCACCATTGTTTTATTTATTTTTTTGTTAGCTTAGTTAGTCAGGGTGAGCAGGCAGCATGTCAGCAGAGGAGTATGGAAAGCTGACAAGGAGCCAGCTGGCAGAGATGTGCCAGGCTAGGGGAGTGGTGCATGAATACCTGACTAAGGCAGATCTGACTGCAGCCTAGGTTACAGTTGCATTAGAAAACAGCAACCAGGAGGACAATCAGACTGGCAGTGGAGAGATAATACCCTCAGAGAATGGACAGCTCACCCTTTCTGCAGTGGACTTAAAAATCCAGCTGGAGCTAAATAGACTTGAGTTGGAGGTCAGGTGTGTGGAATTAAAAGCAGCTGAAAGACTGAGGCATCTAGAGAGTGAGGAGAATGATAAACTGCTACTCCTAGAAGCTGAGGAAAAAGAGAGGCAGAGGCAGAGGCAGAAGGAGATGCTGACTCTTCGCCAGAGTCATGGAGGTAATGGGGAAGGGAGTAACTGGACCCCCAGAAGCACAAAAGGTCAGTAAACTTCTTCCGGAGTTTAAAGAGAGAGATAATTCTGATAGATTCATTCATATGTTTGAGAGGGTATGTAAACAGTATGATGTTGACCAAGGGCTCTGGGTACAGTTCCTGACCTCCTTACTCCATGGTAAAGCTATAACCATATTATCTAAAATGTCCAATGTTACATGTTTTGATTATACTCCTGTGAACAACTGTCAGAGTTTTTTAAGCTAACACCTGAAACGTATAGGAAAATGTTTCATGAGCATAGATGCAAGGCAGATGAAAGTGTGTGTGAATATGTTGCTGAATTGAGCACTTATTTCCATAGGTGGGTGAGTGGATGTCAGGTCACCACTTTTGAAGGGCTTGCAGACCTTTTGGTGAGGGAACAAGCCCTTAACACTTTGCCTGAGGACATGAGGATCTGGTTAGCTGATAAACAATGTGCTACTTCAGATGAGTTGGGGAAGAAGGGAGACCTATACCTGGCAGGCAGGGCAGCCCTGCACAGGAAGGAGACCCCCAGTACTGCTCATGGGTCTAAAGGAACCCATGGTGGGCAGCAGAGACTGCCACAACAGTATCTGCCAGTAGCAGGGGAAGCCACTAGTCCAGGTACACATCCAGGAGCTAAGGATAAATGTTTTGAATGCAACCAATGGGACCATGTGGCATACAGGTGTCCACGGAGGCAAGGTGGGGAACAAAAGTTGAGGGAGCCAGTAAGTGGGAAAGACAAAATGCCAATAGTAGGTTTTCTTGAGACAACATGGGTACTGAACTACCATCCTGCAGATGTCCTGAGAGGGAAGGATTTGGATGAAGCAGTACCATGTGCTTATGCAGTTACATGCAGTAAGGCTAGGAGACAAACATGTGGGTCTGGTAGCTGGGAGGAGACCCAGACAGACTGCATACTTGCAGCCAGGACTGGTGAGGTGGTTACTTCAGGGGAGGAGCTACTCTGTAGCAGTGGGACTGAATGTGAGCCACAGCTGCTTGGGGGTACTGATGGTCCCTTGGACAGAGTGACTGCAAAGGTAGAGGTGAGTAGTAGTACACAGGCTGACAGTGAGGCACCACTGTCAGAGGATGCCAAACTTCCTGTGGAAGGGGAGCTGGGAAGGATTACAAGGAGAGAGTTGAGACAGGCTCAGCTCTCAGACCCTATGTTGAAAGACCTGAGGCAGGTAGCTAGGGAGGCACATGATTCTCAAGGAAAGGGGGAATCTGTATACTGGGAGAAAGGGTTACCATACAGAGAGTGGACCCCTGAGGGAGGGCTAGAAGGTGAGAGAGCACAGCAGTTGGTAGTGCCTAGAGCCTACCATCTGGCGCTTCTAACCACAGCCCATGATATTCCCTTTGCAGGTCATATGGGCATAAAATGTACAAAGAGGCATATTATGCAGAACTTCTATTGGCCTCAAATTTCCAGAGATGTAAAAGGGTACTGCAGGACCTGTGAGCAGTGCAAAAAGATAGGCAAGGCAGGAGACAAGGTGAGAGCTCCTTTGATGCCTTTGCCTGTTATTGAGGAGCCATTTCAGAGGGTAGCTATGGATAGTGTGGGTCCTCTGAGTATGCCAAGTTCCACAGGGAAAAAGTATATCCTAGTGGTAGTGGATTATGCAACACGATACCCTGATGCAGTGTGGACCCCAGCATGTGAGCAGGCATTCCAGAAGCTTAAAGAAGCTTTGAGAGGACCCCTTGTGTCAGCCAGTCCAGATTGTAGCAAAGAATTTGTTGTGCAGGTGGATGCTTCAAACCATGGGGTGGGGGGGGGCTGTATTTCTTCAGAGGGGGAAGAGCACCCAGTGGTTTATCTCAGTCATAGGCTCCAACCCAGGGAGGAATGTTATGCAGCTGTAGAAAAGGAATGTCTAGCCATAGTGTGGGCATTGCAGAAACTTCAGCCTTATACGTATGGAAGGATATTCACTGTTATGATAGATCACAACCCCTTAATATGGTTAAACAGAGCCAGCCAGCAAAATGCCAAGTTGCTAAGATGGAGCCTAGGGTTGCAAGCATATGATATGTCAGTGCAGCAGCACAGTGGGAGTAGCAATGCCAATGCAGATGGGCTCTCAAGACAGGGAATGGGGTAAGCTACACTCAAAATAGACCTAACCCTCTCAAGCAGCATTTCTCAAGGGTCACTTGAAAAACTAGCTTGGGTTCTCCGGGGAAGGGGGGGGTGAAGACTGCCAGCCTAGCCAGATAGAATTTCATAGATAATTCTGTCATTTGTAAATATAAATGTTGAAATACAGGCTTGTTTTCTTAAATGAAAGAATATGCTGTGAAATGTAGAACTGGAAATAAATGTGACAACAGTACACGCTTAAGACTTAAGAAAGCTAAGTCAAGCATTTCATGACTGTCTTTGATGTTTACAATTCGGCTCCGGCTGGGTTAGATGAAGACTTCCTGCCTATTGTTTTAAGGCTAAAAAATTTAGTTGAAAACACAGCATTTACTGCATTTTTTCTGTCTGTTTGCAAAAAAAACAAAAAAAACAAAAAAATACTTCTCCTTTCCTGAACTTTCCTAGCTAGTTGTTCCAGTGATCAGATTTTGCTGATCCCTGGGCTTTGTATTTGGTTTCTGTGTTCCTCCATTTTCTTGTGTGGCCAGAGGTAGTTTCTTTACTCACCAGTGGGAGTGGGGAGTACTGAGCTGCTTGTTTGTCCTCAGAGGAGTGGTTAGAAGCAGCAACTTGTAATTTGTTGGCCATTTTGGGTCATTTCCTGTTTTTTCCAGCCCCCTGCTATAAAGCACGTGTTAGCGCGCTTTAGTGCGCTTTAGCGCAGAGCTGCTACCGTTGCACACTAGGGCAGCGCCGGTTAATCAGATTTAAACTATTAGGGCTACCTAAAGTCCACTCTTCAAATTTTCCCTTAAAACTACCTTCCTCAAAGTATACTACTGTTCTATCTAGTGTATCCTACAACTATAAATTATCTCTACTTGACTCCCAAGTAGACTTTTCTCTATCTGTATAGCCAAGCACTTGCTCCTACAGTACTTATCACCTCGATACAGCACTCTTGTTATAGAAAGTACCCCAAAAAAGCAAACCCCATTTCTCGGTCACCCACATCCCCCAAAACCTTTTTAAGTTTTTCTGGCTATTCCCTTTAGCATGTCAAGGGATCAATTGCTAATGTCCTCTCCTGCTCAGCTGGTGAACCTGGGAATATTGAGGCAATGTTACAATTGCTTCATGTACACAGACAACCCTCTCCTCCTCCCACAAAACACAAATACATGCGAGAGATGCAACTATACGGCCAAACTGGAGGCTGAGCTCTCTCAACATAGGACTGGCAAGACCAGACAGGAGGAGAAGGTAACCACACACACCATAGACCCAGTCTCACATAATACCATCACAACCTCAAATCATACACATAAACACACAAAGACATACTTGGAGGCTCTGATCAAAAATCTACCAAAACAGCAGAGACCACCAAAGCAGACACCCAAACAACTACCACCTCAGAACACAACACCTGCAACACATAGACCACACAATCAGAGTGTCAAGCAGTCACAGCCCTTAAGGCCAAACACAATGCCAGATACACTAGTCATTGGTGACTCCATAGTCAGACACACTGATGTCCCGCTCACCAGACTGAGTAAGGAGAAGGTCACAGTAAGCTGCCTGTAGGGTGCTAGAATCCGCCACATAACGCATGCACTCAGGTCTCTCAACAGCAGGTACAAGTACGACTCAATCATTGTCCACGCTGGTGTTAAGGACCTGAGACGTACCTCCTTGGACTACATGAAAAGAGACATAGAGGAGCTCTCTGATTATGTAGCCCAAGCAGGTATGACCCTGACCTTGAGCAGTATCCTACCTTCACCAAGAATGATGCCACAATACAGAGATAAGATGATCAGCTTTAACAATTGGCTTAAACTCTGGTGTCATTCAAAGGGGATCCAATGTCTGTCTGCCTGGGATGACATGCTGGACAAGCCACACTGCTCGCAAGGGATGGCTTGCACTTGTCACCCTGGGATTCCAGATTTTGGCAAAGGCTCTTACCACCCCATAGTGCCTTTTTAGGCAAGGCTCAAATTCTAAACCTACCACCCTAGAACACAACAAAGAAAAAAAACTAAGGGTAATGCTGCTCAATGCCAGAAGTCTCAACCTCAAGATGCACGCACTCGAGGCCCTTCTCAGTATGGAGAACATCGATGTCTGTGCTGTGACAGAAACCTGGTTCAAGGCTCCTGAGAGCACCCCAGCACTATCAGGTTATACCTCATATCATGCGTTCCGGCCCCAAAACCCGGACAATACCAAGAAAGGAGGAGGGGTATCCATATTCATTAAGGACACCCATACCTCTAGACTGGTGGCAACGCACGATGCATCGGAAACCAACCAGGTGCAATTAACCATAGGCAAGACTGCTCTGCAATTTGTAGCATGTTACAGGCCACCCTCGCAAACTCAGGAACCTCATATGGCCTTCCTGAAAACACTGGAGGGGATAAATGTATCTCCGAACACCATCATACTAGGTGACTTCAACTACCCTAATATAGACTGGGAACACTACTCAAGCCCAAACACTCTAGCCCAAAAGTTCCTGGAATTCATAAACTCAAATGCTATGGAACAACTAGTCACCATCCCCACAAGAGGAGAAAACATACTTTATCTCATCATCACGAACATGGGAGCACAATGTTCAACACCGGAAGTATACCCCTCACTGGTGAGATCAGATCACAAACTAATCTCGCTGGAGGTCCTCATCCCGCCCCACCGAAATAAAAAAGACCACAGTAAAGAACTTCTCGAAAGCCGACTTCACACTTCTAAAGACTAGTGTGGTCTCCTTTAAGGCCCCTGAACCGGAGGTAAACCTTACTCAAACCGCTGAATCACTTTAAAATGCCTTCTACCAGCACCTGCAGGGCTGCATGGATCAGGCAATCCCAAGCAAAACAAAGACTCTTTGTAACAAAGGCAAGCGTCCAGTCTGGTGGACCCCAGCCATAAACAAACTCTACAACAAAAGGAGAAAGCTACTACAAGATAGAGCAAAATCCTTAAAAGGTAAGACACCGCTGATCACTATAAGTAAAAAGCTAAGAGCTCTCATAAAATCATCCAAAGCTAATTTTGAGAAAAAAATAGCTAAGGACTCTAAAGACAACCATAAGGCATTCTTCAGCTATGTCAGAAACCTAGGAGGAAACTCCCAGATATGCTCAGAATTAGTTCAAAATGATGTGAAGATTACTGATCCTACAGACATTGCCAACATACTGGCTGACAGGTTCAGTGCAAACTCCCCCTGCCTCACGCCCTAAATGAGAGATATCTATACCAAATGATTGTAGCCCCCCAAACATCTCTAACGCCCAGGTGAGAACTGCTCTCTCCAAAGCAAAGAACACAGCATCCATGGGACCTGATGGTGTCCCCGGCTGTGTGCTCCATGAACTCAACGAGGAATTAAACCCACAGTTAGGACAGCTGTTTAATCTTAGTCTCACCTCCGGATACGTACCCAGGGAGTGGCTGACAGCGACTGTGGTCCCACTCCACAAAGGCGGTGCCTCCACCGACCCTGGAAATTACCGTCCCATTAGCTTGACAAGCCTTATCTGCAAAGCCATGGAGAGGATCATAATGGATCTCATAAATAAAGACATAGGGAATTTGCAGACTTTGGATCCAACCCAGTTTGGCTTTGTCAAAGGCAGATCATGCCTCTTAAACTTGGTTGACTTTTTCAAAACAGTCACCAAGGCCATTGACGAAGGAAAGGCAGTCCATACAGCCTACCTAGACCTGGCGAAGGCTTTTGATACAATACCCCACTCGGGCATCATTGATAAACTCATCAACTTAAATGTAAACCCATACATTACAAGATGGATTGCAAACTGGCTGAGTGACAGAACCCACAGGGTCAGAGTTGCTGGCGCCATGTCAGACTCAAAGCCTGTCACAAGTGGTGTACCACAGGGCTCAGTCCTGGGCCCACTCTTGTTTGGCATCTACTTTTCTGAAGTACAAGCAAACATAGGAGGGTTATGGCTGACAAAGTTTGCAGATGACTGCAAACTGGGCGCCGTAGTTGAAAACACATCCGACACAGATATCCTTCAGAAGGGTCTCACAGAAACGGATAACTGGTGCCAGAGCCATGGCCTAAAGTTAAATGCCAAGAAATGCATAGTCATACCCTTCGGGAAAAATAAGGTCACCCCTAGCTACCATATAGGAGGCAATCCCCTGATCACAGAAGAAGTTATCAGGGACCTGGGAACCCAGGTGGACAGTAGCCTTTCATTTGACACCCATATTGCTAAAGTAGTTAGGAAGACCTTCTACATTGCCCACCTTATCATGAAGGGATTCACATCTAGATCAAGGGAAGTCATAGTCTCCCTATACTCATCACTCATCAGACCAATGATCGAGTACAATGCCCCATTCGGAATGTATCTGACCCGACACTTGCAGCAGCTGGAGAGGCCACAAAAGTTCCTCACCAAAAGGATAAAGGGTCTCAAAAATCTGTCTTGTGCTGCCCGACTGAAAGAACTCCAGTTATATTCAGTTGCTTACCGCTTGCTCAGCGGTGACCTATGCCTGACATACAAGGCCATGTCAAACCCAGATTTGATGAACATGCTTCATCTCAAAAAATCTAGATCCCTCAGAGCCACAAGGGCGCGAGACTTAAACCTCGACACGGTTATTAATAGGACGTGCTGGAGGGATAGATTCATCACCCAAAGACTCCCTATGCTGTGGAACAAAATCCCGGTCTATGTGAGGCAGAGCACCTCGCTGGCCTTGTTCAAGAGGAATCTTGACCAATGGATGGGGGATCGCAGATACACCCCAGGGGTTACCTCAGTGTCACTGCTAGACAGAGGCACAGCAAAATAAAGGGCATAGTTTCTCCAAACTAAAGGGGTGGCGTAAGCCACAAAACTATGGGCTAGGCTTATAAATGCCCTCGGGCAGATAGCCTAGTATGAACCTATGAACCTAAATGTCCTTTATTGCTCTGGTTTCTGCCTAAGTGTAAAATAATGCAGATGGAGTTTCTGTTAGCCTGGGAACCCCAGGAAGTTGTGAAGAATGATGTAATGTTTATCAGAGCTACAATTTCAATTTAAACAGAGAGAACCAGAGATTATGAAGCATTTTTGTCTTGACCATCTAACTTACAGCATTTTCTTGCTCATATGTAAGTTATCCTAGACTTGTGTTTTCTTTTAGAAATAACTAGGAACTAGAAAGATTAGACTAAGTGTTTTTCTGTTATGTCAGAACTGTACTACTGAATTATTTTAAGCATTTCTGTGTGATCTCTGAACTCTTGACTAGCACTGTGTAGTAGAAAGTATTGTCTTGTGGTTTTAATTATTTATTATTAAATATTTTTAAACCCTTTTAACTGTTGCTGGTTTGTACAGAGATAAGTTAAGCTTTAAGAGTACATTGCATATAAGGATCCTGTGCCAAGTCACTCTAATAAGCCTTGACTGTTTAGTTATACTACCAATTGGATAATAATATTGCATGGTAATAACTGCACACCCTTTTAAGGGCCTTTGAGTAGCTGATAAATATTATCTGGGTGGTGGCAGGGATTACTACCGTATAGTCTGGGTAAAAGGGCCACAGCTGGAGAACCTGTGCCAGCCTTCCCCAGAAGTGTCTGTGTGGTTGTATAAACTCTTATCTCAGTGAGTGTGTGTCAGCTACTTGGGCAGGGATACAAAGCACTGGTTGGACAGAGAGGGTGCTGGTGATTTCAGCTTGCCCACTTGGCTGAGATCTGGACCCCACAGCTGTACCAATGGGAAATCTTATTGGGGACCTGGAGAGCAAGGGAGTGACCAGCCCTGGACTGACTGTGATCTCTGTGTGCTCTTAAGGGAAATTGCACTTTACTGTGTGTATTTGTTATCCTTTCCTTATGTATGAGACTCCCTCTCTGGTGTTAGTGGTGAGGACTGAGGCTCCTTGATTGCTGGGCTAGGGCACGGGCGTCACAACGTGCTAAAATAGACTATCATAAATACTAATGTAAGAGCCATGTGAAAGATCACCTTGCATTCTTATTAAAGAGAAGAAACAGGATTCATCCTGGTATTGCTTGTTTAACCCACAGTTTATTAAGTAAAAACAAGAGATGAGCGATTTCACTCTTGTCAGAGCTTCATCAGATGTAAGTTATACATGTAAGTAACAAGTGATATATACTTTTCAATTTACCATGTATTAAAGCCATGTAAATTACAATGGAGGCAATAATCCAAGAGCACATAAACAGATCGCATTCAGGGACTGTTACTGGAACATATCTAGTTTGCATTTTTATTATGATTGATGCTGTTTACTTTAAGTACAAAACCACTGTGTATCCGGCTGTTAATCGGTGTGATGGATATAGTGACAAATAATGTAAACATCTAGTCCTGCATTTTTGTTACATTACTACAGTAAATAATAAAACAGATGGCAGTGGGATTCATTTCTGTGTGAAATACTCTGATGCTAGAGAGGAAGAGCATGGTGGTTATCTGAACTCAAAAAAGAAATATGCTGCTAAGGGCAGAGGTGTAAGTAGAACATAGCAACTGTGTGTGAGTCTAGCATGTATTTGAGAAAAAAATGAAAATAAATTTGGTTGGTACCAAGAGAAGCTAAACGAAAAAAAAAGTGTAAAGATGTGTGTGAAAACTCTCAGGCTCAGAGCACATAGGGGAGGTAAAATGGAAAGGGTCAGAGATGGACCAGAAAAAGGATAGAGTCAAGACAAATAAAAAATATGTAAACTGCATCAGCAAATACTTAAACTCAAACACAGAAATATACATATATGTGTATATATCTACACTTGCACACACAAAAAATATGCACAATGGTTGCTAATGTAGTCCATTACCAGTATGAATAGCAGTGGAATCAGAGCTGAACCCTGATGTGCACACCCACTCCCACTGGGAACCCCTTTGTGAAACCGAACACTGTTCATACTTGTATCATTAGGTCCTTGTACATAGCCTGCACTAATTCTACCAACCTTTCACATTCTGTGTTGCTTAACAATTTGGATTCCCAAAGATTTACATTTAAAGATTCACAGCATAAACACAAATGAAGTTTTTGAAACAGCACTGTAATTTGCACTGTGACCTGTAAACTGCTAGAAGAAATTAAATATTTATCCTTTTTTGCCACCACAATAATAAGCCATATCACCAACTTCCTGTATATAACACTGCAGCTTGTATATCTAAAGCTTATAAGCTATATCTTAACTTGCAACATTTACTGTGGTGCTGCGGTAGCGTTGTCGCCTCACAGTAAAACGCTGTCCGGTTCGATTCTCAGCTAGAGCATCTTCTGCATGGAGACATGCGTGAATGGGCGCACCTTCATTGAAGGTTATGCGTCACGGCTGGTAACTCAGCACGTAAAAATCAACTACCAATCATTAGCAGACCGGAGTTCCGCTGTGGTGACCCCTAACCGGGAAAAGCCGAAAAAGACACAAACAAACTGTTGATAATCAATATCTTGTTACTGTATTAAAGCCAACAACCTGTAATGTTTACTATTGCTGCAACTTTGTATCTCTATCATGTACATGATGTGGAGCTTTTCTCCCCGGGCATCCACTGAAAAAGGACCTGCATCCAGTCGGAATTTCCTGCTTGACATGTATGGGCAGTCTATTCCAAAATATGGAGAGTCTCTGGGTCAGTAAACCTATCCCTCCAACATGTTTTGTTCATTGTGATGACAAGGTTTAGATCCCTGGAGCACGTGGCTCTGAGGGATTGGGATTTCTTTAAGTGGAGCATGTCCAACAGCTCAGGGTTTGACATGGCCTTGTATGTTAAGCAGAGATTGCCTCTAAGTAGACGATATGCCACAGAGTATAGCTGGAGTTTTTTTAGACGGTCAGCATAGGGAGTCTGCTTTAGGCCTGTGATTCTTTTAGTGAGGTATTTCTGTGGCCTTTCCAACTGTTGCAGATGTCTTGTGAGGTACATACCAAACAGGGCGTTGTACTCTATAACGGATCTAATGAGGGATGAGTACAGTGGGACAATGACCTCCTTTTTTCTGGATGAAAAGCCCTTAGTGATGAAGTGTGCCACATAGAAGGATTTCCTGACTATTGTGGCGATGTGGTTATCAAAGGTGAGACCACTGTCCACCTGTGTCCCTAAGACTCTCATCATACTTTTGGTACTGCCACCTATGTGGTAATTCATGGGTACATGTTTTTTTACCAAAGGGGATAACTATACATTTCTTGGCATTAAGCTTGAGGCCATGGCTCTAGCACCTAGTATCTGTTTTTGTAAGGCCCTTTTGTAGAATATCCATACCATTTGGGGACTCAGTAATAGCTCCCAGTTTGCAGTCATCTGCGAACTTTGTTAGCCAGAGTCTTTAGTGTTGGCCTGTACTTTAGAGAAGTAGATGCCAAACAAGAGCAGTCCTGGAACTGAACCCTGAGGTACTCCACTTGTCTGGAGCTGGATTTGGAGTCAGCTACTTTTACAGTCTGGGTTCTGTCAGTAAGCCAGTTAGCAACCCATCAAGTGACATGGGGATTTATGCCCAGCTTAGTAAGTTTATCTATGATTCTAGAGTGGGGGATGGTGTCGAAGGCCATGGTGAGGTCCAGATAGGCTGTGTGGACCGCCTTACCCTCGTCCACAGCTCTGGAGAATGATTCAAAGAAGTCAATCACGTTCAGGAGACAAGATCGGCCCTTCACAAACCCAAACTGGATGGGGTCCAGTGTTTGAAGGTTGCCAATGTCTTTGTTTATAAGTTCCTTGATAATGCGTTCCATGCCCTTGCAGGAAGCCAATCTGGTGGTCCCCTGCCATAAACAAACTATACAACAGAAGGAAGAAACTGTTGCAGAAAAGAGGAAAACCCCAGGATGCAAAAAACTCCCTTGCCAGCCTCAGTAAGAAGCTGAGATTCCTCATAAAATCCTCCAAAGCTAGTTACAAAAATAAAATTGCCAAAGATTCCAAAGACAACCACAAGGCATTCTATAGTTATGTCAAGCATCTAAATGGCAAAGCTCAGCTCTGCTCTGAGCTACAGCACAATGGCATTAAATATACTGATCCCAAGGATAATGCCAATATCCTGGCAGATAGATTTAGTGACAACTTCACCCCCCTCTCACCCCCATAAGGGTCCATCTCAATATCAAAAGATTGTCCAATTCCGGTGATCATGGCCACACAGTGCAGTCTCTAAAGCAAAGAATACAGCATCCATGGGACCAGATGACATCCCAGGTTGTGTACCACATGAATTACAAAATGAACTGGCACCTCACCTAAGTGTCATGTTTAATCATAGCCTCACCTCAGGCTTCATGCCCACTGAGTGGCACACAGCTACAGTTATCCCACTCCACAAGGGGGGATCCACCTTGGATCCCGAGAACTACCGTCCCATCAGTCTGATGAGCCTGATCTGCAAGGGCATGGAATGCATTATCATGGAACTTTCATCTTCAAAAAATTATAAACTGAAGGACTTGTTAATAAAAAATACATACTTAAAAAAAAAGGTGTAATTTTTTGTAACTTTAACAGCCATCAAATGTTAATAGTTTTGTTTAAAATGAGCAGTTTATCTGCTGCTAAAGATGCCTGCCATTTAGCTTCCTTACATTTGAGTAAAGAATTTGCATCTCCTGAAAATGAAGAAACATATATATGATCATTAACAAAAACAACATTTATATGATCAATAATGAAAAAAACATTTTGAAATTTGTACATATCAGAGTGTTTAGCCAGAGCATTGCTAATATCTATCTTTTGTTTCTTTTTTTACAGCTAACCTGTGTTCATGTATTATGTGAGAGAGCTTTCCAGTGGTTTTACTTGAAATTGTTTTAATTAATAACTTTTTTTTTTTACTTTTAATAATGAAATCTTTTAGTATATTTTTACATGCCGATTTGCCAGCCCTGATGCACAACCTTCAATGAAGGTACGCCCATTCACGCATGTCTCCACACAGAAGACGCTCTAGCTGATAATCAAACAGAACAACATCTTACCGTGAGGCGACAACGCTACTGCAGCACCACCACCATAATTTAACTAATTATTTTCTTGACAAAGTCATTTTTTAGGTTTAAAACTCACTATGGATAACTCCAACTGCTGTTTTCACAGTGACATTGGTAGGAAGGAAACATTTGTGAGTAATTATTTGTGTAGTACTAACCAACTACCTGACCTTTATAAAATGCAGTACTATTAGAGGTCAGATCATTAGACTAAGATTAATTATTGATGATACTGATTTTAAGACAGCAGTTAAGTATACTTAGACAAATGTTTATAGATAGGGGATACCCCAAAGAAATAAAATGATAAAATTATTCTTGAGGTGGAAGCCTTTAGAATGTCTAGTTTGCTCTAATTCTCATATATGCTTTTATACCTAAGATTTGTCAAATCTAACACATCACATATTTAATAAGGCTTTTCTATTACAAATCAGTTTGGATATGACTAACATCAGGACCCTTTTATCTAACAAATGAAAAATCATTATGGTTCACAAAGATTTGATGGATGCCATAGGTTCTGGTTCACAGTTCTCTTATAAAAGAACTTGTACTGTTAAAGTTTTTACGGAAAGAGGCAATACAGTAAATGCTTCTTTTAGATCTGGACTGTTATCTATGTAGATTTAGCAATGTGGGGCATGGTGTTATTTTAAAACTCACAGGTAAAGAATTCATCGATAGTCACAGGAATGAATAACACCGAATACGTTTACCTTGCTACATGTTGCTCATGTGAGAGTTTCTATGTGGGTAAAAAGTACAGTTGTGTACACTTACCATAAATGTAGATGTTCGAGTGTATTCACTGTTGCAGTCATTACATTTGGGTAATCTGCTGGCAGGTTGCCCTCAGTCGGCCTGATTAACAAAGTCTTGGGTCCTGTGTCGGTTGCTGTCCCTTCTTCCATGACGTCAGGTCATCAGGGGTATAAAGCATGCAGCCAAAGCCATTACATCAAGTCATCAGGGGTATAAAGCATGCAGCCAAAGCCATTACATCAGTTTTTCTTGCCCCAGATGTCAGGTGCCCCCCAAATGGGGAGCAAAATGTATATTATATATATATATATATATATATATATATATATATATATATATATATATATATTTTATTTTACATTTGTTGACCGGGCTAGTCTAGCTGGAGAAAATTCCATTTTCAGTAGAGGCCCGGGGAGAAAAGCTCCACAAAAATAAGTACATAGAGACAAAAAAATATTAGTATGCATGTTAATGAAACAATAATAACAAACTGAACAATTTAAGATTGTTACTACAAGTGTTAATTTCTATATTTTATATATATAGAATAAAAAATCACAAAACCTATACCTCCAAACAAAAGCAAATACACCAAAAAGGCTTTTAAGGATAGTAACAGAAATGAGAGGTATAGTTAGAGAAAAACATGGGGCTAGAGGGAGGGTAACCAGGACTGCAACAGTGAATACACTCGAACTTCTACATTTATGGTAAGTGTACACAACTGTACTATGTTCTTCGTGTTTCACTGTTACAGTCGTTACATCTGGGTAGAATCCCAAAGCTATGGTTGGGAGGATGGATTTATAGGTTCATAGGTTCATAGATTAGTATTAGGCTAACTGCCCTTGCGAGCCATTTTAAGCCTAGCCAATTATCCCTTGTGAGACTCAAACCTTGCACTTTGTGCTTGTAAGGCAAACACCTTAACCATTAGGCCACCCTCACAACCCATAAACAGCATAAGGAACTGCTATAAGGCCCTGCAGGGCAGCAGTGGCAAAGCCTGCTTTGGAGAAGAAAGGTAAATGGTACTGTTTGGTGAACGTATGAACTGAGCTACAGGTAGCAGCTTCTAGAATGTCTCTGGTAGGAGCACCTCTGAGAAAGGCTGCAGAAGTAGATGCGGCCCTGGTGGAATTAGATCTGATCCCCTTGGGGACTGGTTTACCATGGTGCATATAGCAGAAACAAATACAATGGCATATCCATTTGGAAATAGTCTGCTTTGAAATAGCCTTTCCCTCTGCCCCTGCAGCAAATGCCACCAGTACTTGTTCAGATTTTCTTAGAGATTTTGTCCTGTTTAAGTAGAATCTTAGTTGTCTGTGTACATCCAATGAATGCAGAATCCACTCACCCTTGTTCTGTGGATTTGGGAAGAAAGTTGGCAGATGATTGGTCTGATTAAGGTCCACGCTAGATACCGCCTTAGGCATAAAGGATGGATTGGTCCTGAGGGCCACCCTGTCCGGGTAAAAAATAATGAAAGGCTCCACTGCCATGTGAGCCTGTAGTTCTGAAATCCTTCTAGCTGAAGTGACTGCTAAAAGAAAAGCTGTTTTCCAAGAGAGAAATTTTAGGTCCGCAGTAGCAGCTGGCTCAAAAGGAGGTAGAGTTTTTCCAAAACAAAATTGAGGTCCCATGCAGTAGTTGGTGCACTCCTGGCAGGTCTTAAATTTTTGGCCCCTCTGAGGTACTGCTTTAGCAGAGGATGAGAAAAGAGGGGAGGCTTTGTGTTGTAATGAGCTGAAATGGCAGAGGCATGGATTTTTATGGAAGAAAAAGATAGGCCCTTGTGAAGCATCTCAGTTAAGTATTGCAGAATCTGAGGAATATTGGGCATTGCTGTGCTTATTCCTTGTGCTTGGTTCCAGGCACAGAATCTTTTCCATTTGTCAGCATAAGATTTTCTAGTACTAGGCCTTCTAGCCTCCAAAATGACATCCATCACAGGTTTACTGAGAGATGTAACTGGTGAAATTAGTTGATTACCCATGCTGCAAGATTCAAAGTTTGGAGCTGAGTGTGCAGAATTTGATAGTTCTGCTGAGACGGTAGGTAAGGTGCCTGAGGCAGGTACCATGGAGGAAGGTGCGACATATTGCGCAGGAGCGGGTACCAGTGTTGGCGAGGCCAGTCTGGCACAATCAGAATCATTTTTGTTTTTTCCTGTATGACTTTTAGTAAGACCTTGGAGAGCAGAGGCAGAGGGGGAAAGGCATAGACTGATAGGTTTTTCCAGCTGAAGGATAGAGCATTCACTTTCCAAGCTTTTTTGTGATGAATTCTTGTGCAGAATTTGTCCAAATGATAGTTTCAGGGTGAGGCAAAAAGATCTATGTCTGGGCTCCCCCATTTGCATGTCAACATGCTGAAGATTTGTGGATCCAGTTTCCATTTGTGTGGGTCCATAGGATTTCTGCTTAGCTTGTCTGCCAGAATATTTTGCTTTCCTGGCAGGAATTGAGCTTGTAGATGTATTTGATAAGTCAAGGCCGTGTTCCACAATGCCATGGCTAGTCTGCAAAGGGGGTAGGAATGTGTACTACCCCCCCTGCTTTTTTATGTACCACATGACTGTGGTGTTGTCTGTCTTTATCAGTAGTTGTCCTGGATGAAGATAGTCCTTGAAGTTCTGTCAGAGCATTCTGTACAGCTAGCATCTCTTTCTGATTGATATGTAGGTGCATTTGATTTGGGCTCCATTGGCCTTGAATGCATCTCCCTGCCAGATGCACCCCCCCCCCCCAAGCATAGTTCGATGCATCTGTAGTCAGGGTTTGGGCAGCAGGGGGTGGAATGACAGTCCCTTTTTTGGTGGCAGGTCTCTGCCTACCATAGGAACTCTAGTTGTAGGCAAGGAATGATAGGAATCATTGTTTCCAGGCTGTGACAATATTGACTCCATAAGCTTTTTAGGTACCACTGAAGTTTCCTCATATGCAGTCTTGCATATGGAATTAGAAGAATGCAGGAGGCCATGAACCCCAAGGCCTGCAGAATTTGTCTTGTAGATAGCTGGGTTTTTGTGGCCACCTGTTTGAAGTAAGTCATCAATTGAGTTTGTTTTTCTGGTGTAAGGTAAGTCATCTGGGCAGCTGTATTCAAGCTTCCACCCAGGAATGTAATTATTTGAGAGGGTACCAGTTATTTCTTTTCATTTATGGTGTACCCTAGACAAGTTAGAAGCCTTTTTACAAATGCCAGATGTTTTAGAAGAGTGTCCTTGTTTTCTGCCTGAATTAGACAACTGTCCAGGTATGGATAAATCTGAATATTTCTTTGCCTGCAAAATGCAATTACTGGTGCCAGGCACTTTGTGAAGACCCTGGGCACAGTAGATAAGCCAAAGGGCAGTGCAGAGAACTGGTAATGCAAATAGCCTGCTTTGAAGCAGAGGTATCTTCTGCAAGATTCCCTGACTGGGATATGCAGGTAAGCCTCTTTTAAGTCTAGAGTTACCAACCAGGCATCCTTCCCTAGCATAGGTAGTAACCATTGAAGAGTCAGCATCTTGAATTTTGGAATGTCCAGAAATGTATTTAGAATGGATAAGTCCAGAATTGGACACCATGATTTGTCATTTCTGGGTACCAGGAAAAGCCTTGAATAAAAACCTTGTCCCTTTTCCTTTTCTGGTAATGGTTGAATAGCCCCCATATTCATGAGGGACATAACTTGTTTCCGGGCCTCTGCCCACTGATTTGGAGGCAGATCTGGCCATCCATTTGGGATTGGCAACGTGCGGAAATGAAATCTGTATCCCTGGGATACTATATTTAAAACCCATTTGTCCTGGGTAATCAGTTGCCAGTTTCGTGCATGAAGTGCCAGTTTTCCCCCAAAGGGCGGCCAAAATATAAGTGCTTGGTGATTGCAATTGAAAGTCATTGAGACTGTTTACCATAGGAAGGTGCCTTGTTGCTTCCAGATTTGGAGGTGGAGGTACCCCATTGCTTTGTTCTAAAAGTTCATTGCAACTGAAACCTGGAGCCTTTGGAATGTCTGGGTTTTACCTGAGTGGCTCTGGTGGTACTGGAAAGGACCAGTTCTTAGTAGGCCAGTGCCTACTAAACCTGGGTGGCTGCACTTGTAGGAAATCTTTCACAGTTTGCACAGATTTAGCTTTATCTTCCATCTTTTTCAAAACTTCATCAGCCTTATTACCAAATAGACTGTCCTCTTGTAAAGGAGTATCCAACAATTTTGCTTTAACATGATCAGGCAGACTTTGCTCCTTGAGCCAAGCATGCCTTCTTATCACAGATACAGTTACAGCAGCCCTGCAAGAAGCCTCCAAGGAATCAAAACCACATTGCAAAGTATGTTTTCCAACTTGTTCAGCTGAATGCAATAAATCCTGCAACTCTTTATTTTCCACACAGTCATAATTTTCTGTTTAAGTAAACTCATGACATGCTGTTGATATTTAAGCATATGAAATTGACAATTTAAAGCCCTGATTGCCAAGGTTGCAGATGTGTAAACCTTCTTAACCCGTCTATCCAGCGCCCTGGAATCTCTATCAGAAGGGGTAGGATTTTTAGCAGTAGAGGCCTTAACGCCCTTGGGACCTTGAGAAATGGTTTCAGGGTCAGCAGTATGGTTTTTAAAAAGGAATTTGTGGGAGTCAGGAACCCTGTAGTATCTGTCTGACTTACTAGGAGCCGGTGGCAGGGAATCAGGAGTCATACTGGATTCTGAGAAAACATCATCAACAATGTCTAGAACAGGAGGTATAGCCAAAGGCCTATGCTGAGGAAGAAGAAGAAAATCCCTAAGTCTCTTTTTAGATTCTGAGAAATCCTGACTCTCCTAGTGAAAGTGTTCCCTTAAGGTATGCAAAGTTTCTCCAAAAGAAAAATCCTCAGGGGAAGAAGCAGAAGGGATGGAGTCTTCTGCATCAGAGTCCTCTTAAGTGGGTATAGATAATTCCTGATCAGAAGAGGAATCAGAAGAAATAGAAACCTGATCTGAAGATTCATAGTCAGAGTCTTGCCTAGGCCTCTTAGCAGGAGGGGGATGTGTACCCCTGATCAAGGTAATTAAATCCTCAACCATTTTGATCATTTGTTTTTTTAGGTATTGGGGCCTGTACACATGGCCCATGCGTCTGTTTTTTAGACACAGAAGTAGTTTTTGGCCTTAGTTTTGAAGATGGCGTTGGTTTAATATATAAATCTTTAGGCCTGAAAACACCCTCAGAAGCCGGTGCCTGCTCAGCAGCTCTGGACCCATCTAAGGTAGAGACATCCGCGGGGTCAATACTTAAAGTATCTCATGGCATACTCGAATGGGTCTCAGTAGAGGCCTGCAAATCAAAAGTAGCGGGTATCAGGGACTGCAAAAGTGCCTCACTGAGTACTGGCGAACCGGCGACTGGCTTAGGAGAAGCTTCATCATCCATTTTGGACCTCGACGGTCTGTCTCTGTCTTTTTCCTTGCATTTTTTAGCTATTCCAGTAGTCGGATTGCTAACCGACGACATTTCTGGATAGTTAAATCTTGAGCCAAAATATTTAGAAGCAAAAATATACCGACGTTTAATAGTACGTTGATCAAATTTTGCACAAAACCGACTGCAAGGCACATTGTGGTCAGGGCCTAGGCAAGGAATCCTTATGAGGTATTTGCTTCCCACAAGTAATACAATTATTAACTTTTACTGACATCAGTAAGCAGCAAGAAAAAGTTTCCCCAATGGGATACTTAGCTTTTAGTTGAAGACTTCGGTTCTGAAACTCGAAAACAAAAATTTCAGGAGTCGGCCGACCGGCACTTGCGAACTGCTTCTGCTTCAGGCACTGCGCGGCAAGAAAGACTGATGTAATGGCATCGGCTGCATGTTTTATACCCCTGATGACCTGACGTCATGGAAAAAGGGACAGCAATCGACGCAGGACCCAAGACTTTGTTAATCAGGCCGACTGAGGGCAACCTGCCAGCAGATTACCCAAATGTAATGAATGCAACAGTGAAACACGAAGAACATCCATTAGAAATCTTTCAAACGGTCTACGAGAACACAGTTTAGTTGTAAAAAAACAAGATGCTAGCAATGCTCTGGCCAAACACTCTTTGGCCTGTGCTAATTTCAAAAGAAATGTTTTTCTGTTATTAATCATATAAATATTTCTTCATTTTCAGGAGATATAAATTCTTCACACAATGCTAAGGCAGTTTAGATGAAGACAAACTGCTAGGTTTAAATGAGACTATTAACATTCAAAAACATATTTTTAACTTCACTAAATGTATAAATTTTTGAAGTTGAATTTTCTAAGAGAAACACAGCTGAATTGTTATGTGATTATTTACATTAGTTCTGGTGCATATTTAAATGGCTTTGCATTCCTCGTGTTGTTTTCTTATCTAGTTTGCTTCATTTCATTTCTCTCCTGTGTAATTTTTACAAGTGTATTTTTTGGCAGCTTGTATAGCTGCATGATTGTAAAAATTATCCAGGCAAGGATTTATAGACAGCACACAGTACTGTGCAAAATAGTGAAGGTGGTAGAATGGTGCGGTTAGCTTATAATCAAAAGACAGAATTGCTGCAGCCGTGATACACAAAAAATAGTGCAATATGCATTGTCTGCAAATAACTGCATAATAAGGAAATGAGGCACCCAATGAAAATAAGGTACGGCAATTATACAATGATGGTACTGAATATGGTGGAATAACTCAGAGATGTATAAAACAAAAGCACTGCACCATAGTCAATTATTGTTCTGTATACCAGGGACAGTGTGTACAAGACTCTGAAATGTTGTAACAGCAGCAGATATAGATGAGAAGCATATGCCAGTGGCTGCTCTAAGAGCCTCTAACAGCAACATTGTGTGCTGTGGCCCTCCACACAGTTGCAGATGGTACATTTAGTGTCTAACCCTTCCCTTGGTGTACGTTGCTCATCGGTTGTCTCCCCACATAGGTGAACATGCCACTGTGCTTTGCTTCCACACCCACATATAACACTCCACCATACTTGGTACCATACAACACTTTGCTCATGTCCCTGTTGCTGCCATCCATCTATAGTGTTAACTACAGTGAAGAGGTGTATTACTAAACATCTTGTCAGTCTTCAGTATGCCTATCTCAAAGTGTAAAGTCTTATTCTGTAAAGTCCTGCTTCCACAGGACTTCCACTGTCTTTATATCAAAAATAGCTAGGACTTCCACTCTCTTAAGTTATCCATGAGCAAAATGACACTGATGCTTTATATTATGCTACTAAGTGTCTCTTAGCAGAGATGTTAAGTTGCTGAGGAAACCTAGCATAGTTGTCTCTGAATCACTGCCATAAAGTAATGTGCTACCCACCCAGACTGATGTTCCCATGGCTGTCCCAAGGCTAGGGACATGTGCACGCTGTGCTCATACATGGATCTTGTGTTGACATTTTCATAGCACCCCATTGCTGCATTACAATGCCCATTATGTGAGGCACAAATATGTGGCCATGTACTTGGGACTACTGGTTTGCTCCATGAATAGACAAGACTTCCTCAGGTGAAGGGAACAGGGCTCCTGCCTGGTGTCCAAGACAAGGAAGATTTATTTATTTGTTTTATTTTACATTTGTTTACTGGGAAGGTCCAACTGGACACATGTCCTTTTTCAGCGGAGGCCCAGGGAGAAAAGCTCTGCATCATATACAATCCAGAATAGTATACAGAGCAATTATAAAAATACAGGGTAGATCCATTTAGAAAACATCAGCAAAGTCCAGTCCAGTAAAGAAATGATGCATGCAGACTAATATATGCAAAGAAGTTACAACATTTACAGTTATTTTGAGGTAGTTCAGCATAAGTACAGCTTGTCAGTTCATGTACAGACTTTAATTCTTAATATGGTTAGCCAGGAGCAGAGCAACAACACAGCAGTTTATTGGTTAGGTGAGTTTTTAGTGTTTTTTAAACCTCTATAGGGTGGGGGTGGATATTATATCCTGTGGTAATTCATTCCAGTATTTGCCTGTGTAATTTGAAATATTATCTTGCTCTTCCTACAGGGGGACTTTGGGGATCAGCTGCTGGAATATCATGATGGCCTACTGTACAAGGTGAATGCCTGATATGAGTCTGCCAGGAACTTGAGTGATGGCTTTGTCATCAATCACTCTGGTGAGGAGTTCAAGCACTGTTACAGCAACCTGTGGTGATGCCACCTTGACATGCATTGAGAGTGGCATGCAGAGGTTAGAGAAAGACAGGCAGGCAGTTTTACTGTCAGCATTATTTTCTTTGAATTTGTCCCTTTGTTTTCTGTTAATATGAGTAGCAATGTATGGAGTTCATCCTACTTTGGTTTACAGTGGCCAAACAGCAAACTGCTACCATAGAGTGGTTTTGCAAAAGGCAAAAACTCCCCTCTTGGTGCAGAGTGCATATGCCATTTGCTTGACTGCACTGTGCAGCTGCAATTGTATGTGTAATATATATATATATATATGTGTAGCAATGTGCTCTCTTTCCTTTCTCTTCCTTGTGTATATCCAGCTGTGGTTGGTTGTAGAAATGGAGTGTAATAAGTCACCTTGACCTACACTGGACAAAGCCTCTGATGCTAGATCACCAGTGGACACTGGGTACACCTTTCAGCTTAAGATGACCTGGGTAGCGGCCTCCGTAGCCACTTATTAGGAAGGGGCAGAAGCTCCTCCTCTGATAGTGGCCAGAAGTAATTGGTGCTAACTGGTATCCTAGAGGCAGTTGCAGAACCTGTGTCATCTAAGGTGTGCCAACAGATGGATGCCTGCCGCACTGTGCATTTTTGCATGGCTTATTAAGTTATGTGACATGTCATGCCTCATCTACTGGTCCACCTGAGGAGTATCCAGCACATGGCATCAATAATGTAGGAGAATGATGCCTGTGCGGGTTAGAAACCAGGTCATCTTGGCATCTGCCATGTACCCTGCCTACTCAGGTGTTCCCCTGCTGTACGTGTCATTCTCCATATGTTGCTTGTTGTCTGTCTCTCTCTATCACCAGATGGCAACCCTATGTTTTTCTATGTCCATCTGCTATTATGCACACCTTTTATGTCAATACCACACCTGTCTATGTCTGTGTTTTATGATAATCTGCCCTTGATACCTTCACTTCTCCTTCTACCCCCAACAATTGCTCGTCATTACCATCTCCTCCGTCACTTTACCTATTATATTAGAAATGTGCATCTTTCAAACAAAAATATGCCATTCTAACCCCCCCCCCCACAACCAACCTGTAATTTCTTATGGCTGTCCTTGTGTTGTTTTTCTCTGCTTGTGAGTCTTCATTTTCTAAAACTCCTGTCCTCCCCTTAGTATGATAAAATGTCTTAGCACTTGTGCTGTCCTTCCTTGAGTTGTCTGCCACTGTGTGTATGGCATTTCATTGTGCATATAAGTGCATATAGCCTCAGGCATGCTCGAGCACACCTGTCTACCTTTACTGTGATGTTGTGCACTCCAGTCATGGGCACTTTGCCACAGTGACTCATTCAGTGAACCTGCTTACTGCTTCGTCTAGCAATAAACAAAGTTCCCTCGGCTAAACATTTTAGTCCATTACTTGGACTACCAACATTTGCAAGCCCTGAAATGAATCAAAGTAGCCATGTGCTGTTTGATATTTAGTGCTGCACAGATGCAAAATACTTCAGTGAATCCCAGCCTTACTTGTTTTATATTATCACTTTGCATCACATCACATGAAAATGATGCCTGCTCACGCAGGTGACTGCAACTTAATTTATGGTGTATCTGTGATGTAATGACCTAATTTTAAAAATAATTCATATTCATCTGTAAATGTTTCAAAATAAAAAAAAACATGTAACTGTTGCAATTAAAGATTAGATACACCTGCCATATGGCTGTTGTATGCTACCCTTAACTGATATGAAGTATGCAAAAGAAATAATATTCACCAAACTTCCTTAAACATTTATTCTAAACTATGTGCATGAATGACCACGCAAAATTAACACAAACATGTTCATAATACGTATTAGATATGGATATTTTCATAAACAATAGTTGAAACAAACACAAATAAATTGCTTTGTTGGAAAAAATAACTTTCACTTCATCCTGTTATGTTACTGAGTCCACATATGCTGTGCTTTTGTGAGTGCATTTATGTTCTGAGACAGACTGACATCCTATCCTGGACTGGTTCTCTGCCTTACATCTTTTATCAGTCGAGAGCTGCCCTACAAAACTGTATAGGCTAAAGCAAACAGTAAAGAATTAAAGAATTATTTCTACTACATTAAACAATGACCAGAATATTATGAGCTAGTTTAGGATCGCAAATAGATAATTTTCTGACTATCTACAAGTGGCAATGAACACTTTTTTTTCGATTTTAATTTACTACAGAATGGGGAGAAAGTTTTATTTTATGAATGCTGAAATTAGCTGTACCCACAAGAATAAAACTGATTAGATTCAGGAGAAGGAAACTGTGATACCCAGAATGAAGAACATTGCATGTCTACCATGAAAGCATTTATTCTGCTCACTTCCAGGCCTTCTGTTATCATCAGAATTGTTTTATTCCATTTAGTCTATACTGGCCAGTCCTCTGTCTTGTTGCTCTTTTGAAACAATAAATTCAGTCATGTTTTCAGTACTGAAATGAGGACTTATGCAATTTGTTTTGATCGGTTTACAATGATATCCCTAGTCATTCTATTTCTCTTGATTTCTTGTCGTCCTTATTTCACTAATCATACTGTTTACCTGAAGGTCACTATTTACAGTTCAAGGTACAGTAAACCAATTCAGACGTTTTAGTTAGACCTACTCGAGATAACAAAGGTGTAGATTTTTTAGATAGTGAAATAAGAAATATTTTGGTTTCCACACAGCTTCAGAATTTATTCAAGACTGAAATGTAGCTATCTGCCTGCATTTATAGATAAGTAAAGCATTCTGATGCAGTAGCCAACTGCATGGTGGGAAAAATGCTAAAGCCAAGACTGTGATCCAGGTCACCAGGATAATGGACAAGCATGCCTGGTAGGATGACATTGCACAGCTGTTATTAGATTGCTTATATTTGGGGGAGGGATGGCGGACTGCTCTATAACAAGACAGATATCTAGCAGAAACTAGATTACACTATAAAGCCACAGGAGAGTCAGGGATATATACCCCATAAACAGCATTTGTGTTGCAGGTGGAAAAATGTGTATATACACAGAAGCACATAAAATATTTAGTCCCGAATTGCAGGATTATCATGCATCTAAGGCTGTATCTAGGTATGGGTTAGGCTAACAGAAACATTTTCACACCCTCTACAGAACAAAATTCAGCACTTGTGCTGAAGGATTATTGCTAGTTCCCCTGTCCAAAAACTGAAAGAGAAATGCAGCCAAGCTTGACTTTTCCACTGTGTGATGCTTTAAACTTCCTATAATGGAGGCCTAAATGTCCATTACTTTTTTACTTTTTAAGTCATTATGTTTACATTCAAGCCACTAAAACCAAACCACACCAGCTGCGGACATGCATGTTTTGGCCTTTTTAATGAACTCATCAGCACAGCATAAGTGGCTGTTTGGCTATACGTCAAAAACACAGGGTCTTTAAACTCAGCATTTGCCCATAAAGATTAAGTTGCTTGCAAAATATCCCAATTAACATTCAAACAAAAGGGTAAAATGATTATATAGTTCCCTGGTCTAGGGACAATTAGAATCCACCCTGAAAAACGTGTGTCTCTGTTCTGCAGGAGGTAAAGCCAGGCTTCATGGCAACAGGAAATAGGCCTAGTTCTAGTGGTTGAGCAAGGCAGATGAAGAAGACTGGGATCCAAATTCTCTTCATGGCCATCTCAGTGACGGCCCCACTAACCTGACCTTTGAGAAGATAACTTGATTGTTGGAAGAAATAGGAGGTGTAAACCTGAAAAAACATATCACAGTAGAGTGAATAAAAAAAGTGCCAAAGTTCACTAGACAAAGTTATACATTTAGTGCTCATCCCATATGTCTGTAACACATCATTTTTTCTCTCTCTCTCCTCTTCATAAAAATGCTCATATCAAGGGTACATTTAGTGTTATCATCCTGTTTATTTACTGGTTTCCTGTCTGTATTAGATTAGGAAGCACCATGAAAGGGCCACAGCAGGCAGGTTTAGGCTTTCAATCATCAAGGGCTATGCACAGTTGTTTTTACTGACAAGATCATTAGACACAGTACTGCAGTCTTTGTATACATTTGCATATGGCCTGAAGTCATGTATAGGCACCACCAAACTGAGTTCTCTAGCTGTATAAAAGATGAACTCTTATAGAAGCTGCTTGCTGCAGTGATAAGAACAATCTTCTTTCCCTCTTCACAAACATTACCTATAAGACTGTCAGCTCTCTTCTCTCTCCTTACTATTTACACACAGCTGCAGACCTGGGTCCCTTCTCTTTCCTAACTATTTACACACAGCTGCAGTCCTGGGTCCCTTCTCTCTCCTTACTATTTACACACAGCTGCAGACCTGGGTCCCTTCTCTCCTTACTATTTACACACAGCTGCAGACCTGGGTCCCTTCTCTCTCCTTACTATTTACACACAGCTGCAGACCTGGGTCCCTTCTCTCTCCTTACTATTTACACACAGCTGCAGACCTGGGTCCCTTCTCTCTCCTTACTATTTACACACAGCTGCAGACCTGGGTCCCTTCTCTTTCCTAACTATTTACACACAGCTGCAGACCTGGGTCCCTTCTCTCTCCTAACTATTTACACACAGCTGCAGACCTGGGTCCCTTCTCTCTCCTTACTATTTACACACAGCTGCAGACCTGGATCCTTTCTCTTTCCTAACTATTTACACACAGCTGCAGTCCTGGGTCCCTTCTCTCACCTAACTATTTACACACAGCTGCAGACCTGGGTCCCTTCTCTCTCCTAACTATTTACACACAGCTGCAGACCTGGGTCCCTTCTCTCTCCTAACTATTTACACACAGCTGCAGACCTGGGTCCCTTCTCTCTCCTTACTATTTACACACAGCTGCAGACCTGGGTCCCTTCTCTCCTAACTATTTACACACAGCTGCAGACCTGGGTCCCTTCTCTCTCCTAACTATTTACACACAGCTGCAGACCTGGGTCCCTTCTCTCTCCTAACTAATTACACACAGCTGCAGACCTGGGTCCCTTCTCTCTCCGTACTATTTACACACAGCTGGAGACCTGGGTCCCTTCTCTCTCCTAACTATTTATACACAGCTGCAGACCTGGGTCCCTTCTCTCTCCTAACTATTTACACACAGCTGCAGACCTGGGTCCCTTCTCTCTCCTTACTATTTATACACAGCTGCAGACCTGGGTCCCTTCTCTCTCCTTACTATTTACACACAGCTGCAGACCTGGGTCCCTTCTCTCTCCTTACTATTTACACACAGCTGCAGACCTGGGTCCCTTCTCTCTCCTTACTATTTACACACAGCTGCAGACCTGGGTCCCTTCTCTCCTTACTATTTACACAGAGCTGCAGACCTGGGTCCCTTCTCTCTCCTTACTATTTACACACAGCTGCAGACCTGGGTCCCTTCTCTCTCCTTACTATTTACACACAGCTGCAGACCTGGGTCCCTTCTCTCTCCTTACTATTTACACACAGCTGCAGACCTGGGTCCCTTCTCTCTCCTAACTATTTACACACAGCTGCAGACCTGGGTCCCTTCTCTCTCCTAACTATTTACACACAGCTGCAGACCTGGGTCCCTTCTCTCTCCTTACTATTTACACACAGCTGCAGACCTGGGTCCCTTCTCTCTCCTAACTATTTCCACACAGCTGCAGGCCTGGGTCCCTTCTCTCTCCTAACTATTTACACAAAGCTGCAGACCTGGGACCATTCTCTCTCCTAACTATTTACACACAGCTGCAGACCTGGGTCCCTTCTCTCTCCTAACTATTTACACACAGCTGCAGACCTGGGTCCCTTCTCTCTCCTTACTATTTACACACAGCTGCAGACCTGGGTCCCTTCTCTCTCCTATTTACACACAGCTGCAGACCTGGGTCCCTTCTCTCTCCTAACTATTTACACACAGCTGCAGACCTGGGACACTTTTGTAGCACAAGGTAGGGTAAATGAATGTCTCCTGTTACACTCTCACATTCTATTAAACATTCAGCATTAAGTACTGACTTTGCTCAAGGTGTGATGGACAAGGCCTTTGGTAGCAGTAAGAAAAGATAACTCAAGAGTTTTTTATCACACAAAAATGAATGCAATGCAACCAATCAGATCTAATGGATATTTCTCTACCCAAAAATCATTTTTATGGGCTGGGGGGGGGGGGTGATGCATAATTTATTTCCCCAGTTGCGAATAATGGGTATGTGACAAGCTAAACCATTGTTAATAAAAACACCTACAGATACATGGTATAGAAACTACGCACTTAAATTTTTACACACATAATTAAAGAATACTAACATAACAGCCTTCTCAGAAAATTAGCAATTATGATACATCACATGGAATCTCTTTGCAATTCATTATCCATTCAGTTGGAATAATCAAATAGGCTTTCAAAGAAGAATCTTTCTTTTCTGGGGGGCAGTGATGCCTTACACTCTATTTCAAATGGCTTCAACCTTGCTACTCTGGCATTTTATAAACTAATATAATTATCTCCAAGGTCAGTCAGAAAATTGTTTGATGGGAGCCCATTCAACTAGCTGGGCTGAACAGATTGCATCACTTGACTTCATTAATCACATACCAAGCTAGAAGTCAAATTAATTCTTAAGATAATCATCATGACCTTTAAACATTTATTTGTTTACATTTTTTGCACGTAAACACAACACAGCTAAATTAGAACAAATCATATATATATATATATATATATATATATATATATATATATATATATTTAATAAGGTGTGTAACTTCAAACACAACTGTTAAGCCTGCAGTTTGCTCCCCCTTCAAGTTCATCATCCATGGTCCAGTGAGACAGCTGCTGATGAGTAACTTAAGTTTTATATATCTGCAGAGAGGAGTCTTTCATTATAGGTTCAGCAGAATACAGATATTAAAGTCCCCATTAAAGCCAGCAATACTAAATTCTGAAGTATTCTACTTCAGCAGTTCATAGGATCATGGGAAGTTACTAGGCTAATGATCCTAGGGCCCTTACAAGCCTAGCCAAGTTCTTACCCTTATTTCCATGATCAATACCTATTGCCCCTGTCCAAGAGGGACACAGCTGGAATTCCCTGCGTGAATTTACAGTCACCCATTCAATCATCCCGATTACATTTGGAGAAGGCCAATGAGGTGCTTTGTTTGACATAAAGTGAGAGTCTGTTCATAGGTGTAGTAACCTCTGGGAGACAAATCCGTTACTCCAAAAGGTTTTATTAATGTCACATACCAGGTTAAGGTCTTTACAGCGGGTATCCCATGTACCGTTTGACCTTCAGATATGAAGCATTTCTAATAACTCAGGGTCAGAGTTTGCCTTACATGCAAGGCAGAGATCACCTCGGAGTAGTTGGTCTGTATGAAACAGAATAAAGTGACAGTGAATTCAGACGATCCCAATAGGATAGATAATGAAGACCTTGAATTTTCCTTGTGAGGAGCCTTTGTGGTTTCTCCAATTGCTGCAGGTGCTTAGAAAGGTGCACACCAAAAGGAGCATTGTACTCAAGTATTGTCCCGATGATGAAACAGTACAGGGAGGTTATAACATCCTTTTTTCTGGAGGCAGTACCCTTACTTATGAGGTGAGCAATATGAAATGCCCTCCTTACCACTGTGGAGACATGGTGGTCATAGGTAAGGTTGCTGTCAACCTGTATGTCCAGGTCTCTCACAAATGAGTGTGTTCTTAAGGTGTTGCTATTGATGTGGTAGTTAGCAGGAACATTGCTTTTACTGAAAGGAATGATAATACATTTTGTGCATTGAGTTTAAGGCCATGACTTTGGCACTAATCATTTGTTTGTGTAAAACCCGCTTGCAGGATGTTAACATCATTTGGAGATTCTATGACCTCTCCCAGTTTGCTGTCATCAGTAAACTTTGTCAGCCACCGACCTTTAGTTTTTGCTTGTACTTTGGAGAAATGGACTGCAAACAGTAGAGGCTTCAGAATTGATCTCTGTGGAATACCACTAGTTACAGGTATGCTGCTGGAGGTAGACTCCCCTATTTTGACTACATGAGTTCTAGCAGTGAGCCATTTAGCAACCCATATAATGATATAAGGGTTGATGCCTAGTTGGGTGAGTTTGTCAAGGATGCCTAAGTGGGGGATAGTGTCAAATGTCTTGGCTAAGTCCAGGTATTCTGTATGTACAGATTTCCCCACATCCAGGGCCTTGGTAACTGTCTCAAAGAAGTCCACCAAGTTTAACAGGCATGATCTGTCTTTGCCAAATCTAAACTGAATAGGGTCATGTGTTTGGAGATTACATACATCTTTGCTGATAAGGTCCATGATGATTCATTCCATGGCCTTGCAGATAAGGCTAGTCACGCTAATAGGTCTATAGTTCCAGTGGAAGCACCACCTTTGTGCAAAGGAATAATGGTGGCTGTTTTCCATTCAGCTGGTATCAAGTCGGTGCCTAGACTATGATGGAAGAGGGTACCCAATGGTGTTACTAAGTCATGTTGGATGCAGCCTGGTATGTTATCATGTCCCATAGATCCTGTGTTTTTGGCCTTAGAGAGGGCATTTACTACCTGCTCTTTAGAGCTACAAGGTAGGGGACAGGTGGTACAGATGTCACAGGGTACGTGTGGCAGGGACAGAGGAGTGAAGTTTTAACAGAACCTGTCGACCAACAGGTTAGCTATGTCCACGGGCTCAGTATATGTGGTATCATTAACTACCAGTTCTGCACAAATCTGGGCCTTTTCTTTTAGGTTATGGATGTAACTATAGAATGCCTTATGGTTTTCCTTTGCTGAGGAAGCTAATTTGGACTCAGTTTGCTTTGGAAGACCTCACAAGAACTCTTATTTGCTTGTTTAAGCTGAGGAGGCAGTGTTTCCAGTTTAGGCGGGCTCGCCCCCTTTTACTTTTAGACAGCAATTGTTTCCTCTTATTGTAAAGCCTGTTAATGGCAGCTGTCCACCAGAAAGGTTTGCTCTTCCTTGACGAGCTTGTTTTGGTCCTGTCAGGTATGTCCGAATCAATGTAGTTATACAGGTGTTTGTATAAAGTATTGGTGTAGAGCTCGGCATAGTTGCCAGTTCCATCTGAGGAGGATGAGCAATGAAGCTATTTATACCATCCTGTAAGAGTTTATAATCTGCTTTGGAGAAGTTTTTTTAGTTTAGTTGCTGCTGGGGGGTTAGGTGTGATAGTTGCTTCGAACGAGACTGATTTGTGGTCAGATCTTACTTGGGAGGACCTCACAGTGGGGGTGCTACAGTAGTCCCCCATACTGGTGAGCACCAGATCTATAATGTTGCCACCCCTTGTGGGGGTGTCAACCAGCTGGTCCAGGCACTGGAGTTAATGAAGTCGAGGAACCTTTGGGCAAGTGAGTTTGGGCACTAATAATTTACTCAGCCAATGGATAGGTAGTTAGTCGCCCAAAACCTTGGTGTTTCAATGTATCTTGTTAGACTCAAGTAGATCAAAATAGACAGAGTGGGTGTCCTGATTCATAGAGGGGGGTCCTGTAGCTGGAAATGACTTGAATGGGTGTCCTACCAACAGTTAACTGCACCTGAAGTGTCTCCAGGGAGTCTGGAGGTGTATTTACCTTTAATGAATATTGATACATCACCTCCTTTAGTTTTCACACCTTCAGTTTGAGGTCTGAATGTGTGGAAGGAGGTGTAACCCAGTATGGCTGGGGTGCTCTTCACAGCCTTGAACCAGGTCTTTGTGACTGCGCAAATGTCTGCGTCTTCCAAGGTGAGGACATCTTCCAGTGAATGCAGTTTCGTGTTTAGACTCCTAGAGTTTAGGAGCATAATCTTGAGGTTGTTTTTAGATGGAGTTTTTACGTTGAGAATTTTGTTCTTGAGACACTGGCTAAAAAAGGCACTATGGGGGTGGCAAGAGCCTTAGCCAGTAGCCGAAATCCCAGGGGTGAGCGATGAAGATCATCTCTGGCAAAGCATTGAGGTCTGCCAATCATGTCATCTCAGGCTGACAGATAGTGGCTCCCCCATTAGACTGACACCAGAAGCTAAGCCAATTATTGAAGTCAATCATTTTCTGTTTCTATTGAGGCATCATCCTAGGTGAAGGTAAAATGCTGCTTAAGGCTAGGGACATACCTGCCTGAGACACACAGTCTGAGAGCTCAGTCATGTCTCTCTTCATATAGTCCAGAGAGCTACATCGCAAGTCGTTCACACCAACATGGACTATGATGGAATCATAACAGTACCTGGTGTTGAGAGACTTGAGTGCATCTTTGATATGGTGTATCTTGGCAGCTGACAGACAGCTGACTGTGACCTTTTCTTTATCCAGCCTGGTGAGAGGGACATCAGTGTGTCTCACGATGGAATCACCTATGACTAATATGTTTGATTTTGTTTTGCCTTAAGGGTTTGACCGGTGAGACACTGGTGGATGAGCTGTTATGTATAATGTGTTCTCCAGAGGAAGTATTATGTATAGCACGCTTGTGTTTGGGAGGTCTATGTTGTTTAGGCATGTTTCTGGTGAGGACCTCCGCATATGTAGGTATGTGTGATGTGGATTTGGGTGGAGTATGAGGTGGTGTGTGTATGCTGGCAACCCACTCATTGTCATATGTACTGACTGGTGTGTGATCGAGCATGCATACAAGAGTTTATGTAGATATCTCCTAAATATGCCTCCACAAATTTCAATACATAATGGATTTCAGCCAGGAAACATTTCTGCTTCATACATTGGCAAATCTCATGACATTGTGATATAACAGTCATGAATGAGTACTCTGTTCATCTAATGTAGTGGAACTTAGTCATACTTACCGGTTAGAAGCCTTTTTATTTGGCCCCTCAAGTTCATGTTTGCGAAACAGAAACCCCTCTTGCTGTATAGTGTGCGTTGGTGGAGGAGGAGGTGGAGCACTGCTCTGTGCTGGTGCAGACCGAGACCTACGACCTTCTGATAAAGGCTGGTTGGGGTCTTTGGGTCGTGGCCTCCTTCTTGGCTTAGGCCTGTCTCTGGCTCTAGGCCTTTCAGGCCTTGGCGTTCGTTCAGGCAATTTGCCAATTCCATTTGGCAAAACAGATGAAGATTCTTTTTCCTGTACCTGAAGAAGAGAAAAAAGAACATTGCTGGCAGAAAGTCTTTGAATCACCTCATAAAATAGTGACATGTATTCGACAACTGTAACTACAGCTATTATCAAAAAATAACTTTGGTCTCACCCTTTAGAAGCACTTTTAGAATTACGGCTAACACAGATTGTTGATGTAAATATCATCATATTCACCCCCCCCCCTTTCCCATTTTCTACATGAGGGTCAGGTTGCCATATCAACTGTCGTCATCGCTCTTGATTCAATCTCACTCTCCTACTTTCTTTGACACTCATGCCTGACTGTTACAGGTCTTCCCTCATACAATCCATCCACCTCTTTGCTCAATGCCCCCGTTTCCGCTTGCCTTCTTCCTGTCTGTCTCAAATGTTCTTCATCAGATTGTCTACTACTTTTCTGAACATGTGCCCAAACCACCATAATTTGTTCTTTTTGATCTTCTCTGCAACTGGAGCTACTTTGGCTTTGCACTGATGCCCTCATTTCTCTATCTCCCCCACAGTGTGCATCCTACCACCTATCTCACACACTTTATCTCCATCACCTCTAGCTTCTTCAGCTGCTCTGCCTTTACTGGCTAGGTTTTGTATCATACAGTAGTACTGGTTGCACTGTTTTATACACCTTACTTTTCAGCTTTTTTTACATTCTTCTGTCATACAATACACCCGTCACTCTATGCCAGTTGGTTACAACCCCTCTGATTGTAGCTTTGACCTTCTCATTCAGACTTACCCTTTTCTCAACCATTCCGCTCAGATACTTGAAGCTGTTAACATGTGCCACTGTTTTCTATCTCAATTCTCAGTGTCATCTGATTTCGTCATATGTTGTTATTACAACTGTTTTATCTGTACTCAGTTTCATTCCATACACCTTCAGTACATACATGATGTGAATCATCACAAGATATCCTCCCTAGCCCTGCTAAAAAAATGGATTTGGGAAGCATCACTTTGTGTGTGTGTGTGTGTGTGTGTGTGTGTGTGTGTGTAGGAGTGGCGAGGGTGCAGAACATAACTGCCTTGATCGACAAAGCAGTGAAATGTGGATCATTTGATTACTCTGGTTACTATTCAAGACATCTACCAGGAAAAGGCTTCATCAAGCATACAGCTCCCTGCATCATCTGGTACAAGACTGCTGATTATCAAAGTGCTTGTGTCGTCTTCTTATCTTGGTATTAATGCTACTATTTTGATTCTGGTGAGAGAAAAAGCAAAGGGACATTGACTCCCAGCAGGATGAGACCAGAACTAGTAGTAGCCAGGTAGTAGTCAATTAGATGAATCCCCACTATTCATCATTCTTGACCATGCTAATTCTTTTTGGAAAGTACACGATGCGTTACTATCTAACCTTAGTTCAGAGTATCTCCCTAAATTCTTCCTCCATAAATCTTCAGGGTTTGCTAATGCAGTTTCCCCCCGAGTGTTTGGCAGTGTCCTGCATAGATTCAGGCACCTAGAGTTGATATTTTCTTTGTAAAGGTGCCCTTGAAACTTCACCAATACCTAGTTACACATAGGGCAACTTGTTTGTGCAGTGACAAACACTGCACCCAGAGTTGTGAACCACATACTCCTGACTTTACTTTATATTCTCACAGCAACTGTCTAACTGATAAAAAGGGGCTGTTCACATGGATATGAACTTTCCCACTATCTCCAAGCTGGCTTGGTGGATATGGACATCCTGAGGCAATGTAGAAATTGCCTCTGTCATGTTCACTGACAGCTAGCTAATTCTCAAGCAAATTGATAAGGTATGAGAGAGCTGTCTTTACACAATTTAATGGAGGCAAAAATATCACATAAAAGTGCTACTGATGTCAATCAAGCTGTCAGCAGTCCACACACTGCACCTGTCACACACAGCATGAACAAAACACATGCACACATATGCAGAGGCACTTAAAAGTAACCTTCCTGAACCACAAAGATCCCCTAGATGAAGGGCACATAACAAATGCCCTCAGTAGCCCCTGACGCAGTCTTTCAAAACAACACCCATACCAGCACAAACTGCCATATATCATGAAGCCTATCCTCCTAAGCCCATAAGATTTGTGACATACCTCCCTTGACTATACAGAGAGATATATGCTGAATATCTCGGGATGTGTGTCCTAGGCTGGTATGAACCTAGCATTGAGAAGCATTTTACCTTCTCTAAGAATGATGCCACAATACAAACAGAAGATGAATGACTTTAATAATTGTCTTAGTTTCTGGTGTCATTCTAAGGGGGTGCAATATTTGTCAGCGTAGAAAGGAGATGGTCAACAGACCATGCTACTTTGCAAGTGTAGTCTGCACCTCTCTCCTCTAGGCTTTCAAATATTAGCTAAAACATTGTCCCCATAGTGCCTTTTTAGGCAACGCCAAACTGATAATCCTTCTGACATAGCAACTTAAAAACCAAGAAATTCTGCAGGAGTTACCACTCAATGCCAGGAAGATAAACAAGAAGCTGCACTCCCTACAAGCACTCCTCACCCTAGAAAATGCTGATGTCACTGAGACATGGTTTAAATCTGTGGAGAGCACCCTGGCGCAGTGCAAGGCTCTAATGTCTTCCTCACATTCAGATCAGTTGCACAGACAGGGAGTAAAAGAGGGGGTGTGTCTACATTAAAAATTCAACTTATGTCTGGTCAAAAAAGGATGAGGCACAGAAGCACAAATTACCATACACAAAATCCCATAACACTTCCTTGCAAGCTATAGGTCTCCCTCTATGACACAGGAAACCCACAACATTTAAGCACCATCCACCCTAATACCATGTTCATGGGTGACTTTAACTGGGAATCAAGTACAATACCAAAACTGCAGGCACAGAGATTCCTGGACTTTGTGAACACAAATGCCCTGGACCAGATTGTCAGTACACTGACAAGGGGCACAAATATAATGGATCCAGTAATATAGAAGAGAGCTACACAGTAAAAAAAAATCTTGGAACCCCAGCTAGCCCTGGGATATTCAGGAACTACTCTAAGGCTAACTTCCTACTACTAGGTGATAACCTGGAAAGAATGTCAAGCCCTCCAAAACCCTGAGAACACTGCTGCTTATGCAGAACTGTTCACAGCAACCCCATACAAGCATGCTAATAGCTGCATAGAGGCAGCTGCAACTACCAGGAATAAGTGCATGATTAACTAAAAAAAAATAAGCACTCTGGTTGAATCACATTTATTTATTTATTTATTTTATTTTATTTTACATTTGTTAACCGGGAGAGTCCGACTGGATACATGTCCATTTTCAGCGGAGGCCCGGGGAGAAAAGCTCCAGGTACATAACAGACATATGAACATTGTTAATGCAAAAAAGGAAGATAGTTGAGTTCTAAATACAATATAAAGATACATCACATCTTGGGAAAAAAATAACAGCAGCATATAAAAAAAACATAGGTCAGTTACAAAGGTGAGGCGCCTTGTTAAAAAGTGGTTAAGGATAGTGAGGTAAGAGAAGGGTAAATGATAGTGGTTAATCAGGTTTGGAACAGGGACATTGCCAGAGAGTATTGAGATGGGGTTTAAGCTTTTTTTTGAATTGCAGGAGTGAAAGTTCTGAGGTGAGCATGGTCGGTAGGGAGTTCCACATTTTACCTACAAAGTTTGAGAATAGAGATATATAAGGAAGAAGAAATTCATGGCAAAAAACAGGAGATGTAGCACACCCACAAGATAAATGTGATCTCATTAAACTAAACAAACAACTCAGAGGACAAATACTTTATTTTTACCAAATTTCCAGTAAATTTGTCCTCTCAGGTCAAGGAAAATCAAAAGGCATTTTTTAGCTATATCCATAACCTCAACACAATTGTGTGCAGAGCTCATTGCTAATGGAGCCACCGACACTTAGAAAGAAGAAGCTGGCCAATTGGAGAGATATGTCAGCAAGTAGAATATTATTGTTGAAACAAATTAATCCTCCAGTCTTGGTCAGTACCTTCGTGAGGTGGACCCTGTTTTTCACAAAATCTCACCAAGATGACACTGACATATAGACTGTATTTATATAGCATATATCATGGACAGAAGTAGGTTAAAATTATAAAAGATAGCTGGGTGCACAAGACCCAGGATAAAAAAGTGCCCAATCCTGATAAGCACACTGGTGCCAGGACTGGAAAAGATGACAGTGTAGAATCCTCAAAACATAGAAATATTCCTACAGTGGGGTCAGGCCAGGCCCAGGGGGAGGATGACCCTACCCTGTTGAAGAAGGTAGTAGTAGTCCACAAAAATCACAAAAACTGATAGGCCAAAGAAGAGCCATAAAGACGATTAAGTGGACTGTTTAGGATAAGAAAGAAATTATGTATTATTACTATTATGCAAAAAGCCCAGAATTTCCAGACGCATGATATACAAAATGATAGAGAGAGAAATTAGAGGAAAGAAAAATACTTCCATAACAAAAACTGTCAGAAGCTTCAAATAAAACATTTGTATTCATTAATACAACATATTTGTTAAAAACAATATACAGATCAAGAAACTTTGATATGTTTGGCAAAAGAAGCATCTGAGGAAGTTCGAAAATATAAACAACAAAACCTAGAGATTTTTGAAAAGTATAAAAAACAAATATGGACATGGGAAAGAAAAAAAATTAATACGGTGCAATATTCATGCAAAAGAAAAAGCCAAATTTATCAATATAAAGAAGGCAGCCTCAAAGATATACAAAGAGAAATACAGACAAATGCATCCAGGTATGAAAAATTTCACTGTGACGACTGTGCCCTGGCCCAGCAATCAAGGAGCCACAATCCTCACCACTAACACCAGGGAGGTTGTCTCATAAAAGAGAAAAGGATAACTAATACACACAGGCAAGTACAATTTCCCTTAAGTGCACACAGAGATCACAGTCAGTCTGGGGCTGGTTGCTCCTTTGCTCACCAGGTCCCCAGCAAGACTCCCCACTGACACAGCTATAGGGTCCAGGTCTCAGCCTAGCTGGGCAAGCTAAAACCTCCAGTACCCTCTCTGTCCAGCCAGTGCTTTGTGTCCCTGCCAAGTAGCTGATATAACACGCACACACTTTGAGATAAGTATTTATACAACTTGACAGACACTCCTGGGAAAGGCTGACACAGATTCTCCAGCTGTGCCCCTTTACCCAGACTATACAGTAGCAATTACTGCCACCACCCAGTCAGTAATATCAGCTACTAAAAGGCCCTTAAAAGAATGTCCAGTTATTACTGTGCAATATTATAATCCAATGGTAGTATGACTAACAGTCAAGGCTTACTTTAGAGTGGCCTATTACAATAACCTCTATAAATATGCAATGTACGTTAGAGATTATCTTTACACAAACCAGCCACAAGTTGAAGGTTTTAAAAATATGTAATAATAAATAATTAAAGCACAAGACAAAACTACTACACCACAGAGATATCTAAGAGTTCAGAGATCACACATAAACTTAAAATAATACAGTAGGACAGGTCTGATTTCAAAGAAAAATACCTAATTAATCATTACGAACTTTAACTATTCCTACAAGAAATCACAGTGCTAGAAACTTACATCTGAGCTTAGGCAGAGTGCTGAGTTAGATATCTAAGATCAAAATGCTCTAAGTATCTTGTGAGAAATAGTATTTAAACATTACTAGCAAACATGTTTGCTGGGTCCCTCCCAAATTACATCATGTTGACACTTAGGTATTTGCAGGCAAACAAACTGCATTATTTAGCAATCTAACACCTGCTCAGAAACTTACAACAATAGAAGACAGTTCACATGTATATTCTAACAGAAACCAGGGCAGTAAAGCACCATCCACATGTAAATTCTGGTCATAAACTTTAGCCTTAAAACAATGGGCATGAAACCTTCATACTGATGCATTGGAGCCGAATTCTAACATGAAAGGGTCACAGCATGCTTCACTGGGCCAGTAGAGTGCAATGTTGTTATATATTTTGCAGTACCACATTTCACAGTATTCTTTTACATTCAAGAAATCATGCCTGTATTTTGCATTTATTCACAAATGTCAGAATTCTATATCAAATTCTATTTGACTAGGCTGGCAGCCTTCGCCCATCTCTCCCTAATCGTCACATCTCCCCCCCCTCCCCGGGAACTCAAGCAAATTTTTCAAGTTCCCCCTGAGAAACATTGCTTGAGAGAGTCAGGTCTATCTGGGTGTACTTCACCCCATTCCCCTGTCTTGACAGCCCATCTGCATTGGCATTGCTAATCCCACTGCGGTGCTGCACTGACATATATGCTTGCAACCCCAGACTCCATCCAAGCAACTGGGCACCCTGCTGACCAACTCTGGCCAACCATGCCAGAGGGTTGTGATCTGCCAACACAGTGAATCCTCTTCCATACAGACAGTGCCAAAGCCTCTGCAGTGCCCACACCATAGCCAGACATTCCTCTTCCACCACTACATAGCATTCCTCCCTAGGCTGAAGCCTACGACTGAGATAAACCACTGGGCACTCTTCTCCCTCTGAAAAAACCTGGCTAAGTACAGCCCCAACCCCATAGTTTGAAGCATCCACCTGCACAACAAATTCTTTGCTATAGTCTGGACTGGCCAACACAGGGGGTCTTCCCAAAGCCTCCTTAAGCTTCTGAAATGCCTGCTCACATGCTGGGGTCCACACTACCCTATCTGACCTGTTCTTCCTTGTCATGTCTGTGAGGGGAGCAGCTATGGTACTATAATTGGGAATGAACCTTGTGTAGTACCCTGCTGTCCCTAAGAATGCCTTCACCTGCTTTTTGGTAACAGGTGCAGGCCATGCCTGAATAGCTTCCACTGTGGCAGGTTCTGGCCTTATCTTACCATTCTCCACTCTATGTCCTAGATAGGAGACCTCTGCCATAGCTACCTGACATTTGCTAAGCTTAATGGTCAACCCTGCCCTCTGTAGTCTGCCCAGCACCTCCCTGACATGCTGAAGGTGCTCTGGCCAAGAATGGCTGCAGATAGCAATATCATCCATGTAAGCAAGGGCAAACCCTCCTGCTCCTGCTAAAATATGATCTACCAGCCTCTGGAAAGTCACTGGGGCATTCTTCATCCCAATGGGCATATTTGTGAACTCATACAAGCCAAAAGGAGTCATAAAGGCTGACTTCTCTCTAGCACTAGGAGTCAAGGGCACCTGCCAGTAACCCTTGGTAAGATCAATGGTTGTAAGATACTTAGCCCCACCCAGCTGCTCTAGGGCATCATCTGTCCTAGGCATGGTGTAAGCATCTGAGTCTGTGTGACTATTTAATTTCCTGTAATCCACACAGAACATGTTGCTGCCATCCTCCTTTGGCACCAACACCACTGGTGAGGCCCAGGGACTATTGGACTCTTGACTCACCCCTAGTTCCAACATCTCCAGTACCTCCTCCTTCAGAGTCTGTTTGACTCTCTCAGGCACCCTATAAGGGGCCTGCCTGATAGGCCTTTGGGGTCCTGTATCCACCTGGTGCTGCACCAGGTGGGTGCTCCCTGGTTTGCCGGTGAACATGCCCCCAAACTCCTGCAACACTGCTCGGATTTCTCAAACCTGGGTAGGAGATAGCTGCTGGAACATTGCTACCCCTTCCACCAAGGTGTCAGCCCAAGCCACACTGAGGAGATCAGTCACAAGATCTCTATCAGACTCCTCCTGCAATCCACTGCAAATGCTCAGCACAAGGGCCTCACTATAATGGTAAGGTTTCATCATGTTAACATGGTACAATTTGGCCCTCTACTGTCTGCCTAGCACTTCCACCATGCACTTAACATCACTTACCTTTCTTACCACCTTGTAGGGTCCCTCCCAAGCTGCTTGCAACTTGTGTCTGACAAGAATGAGAACCATCACCTGCTGCCCTACAGCATACTCTCTAGCTCGAACATTCCTGGCATACCACACCTTTTTCTGTTGTTGGGCTTCTGCCAGGTTCTCCTGGGCTAAGCCCATGAGTTCCCTGAGCCTTGTCCTGAGGGTTTGGATGTATGCCACAACAGACTCCTTGTGATACTCACACTCACCTCGAATTAAATCTAGAGGTCCCCTCACCCTATGCCGATACAACAACTCAAAGGGTGAAAAACCTGTGGATTCCTGGGGAACCTCTCTGTAAGCAAACAACTGGGGCAAATATTTGTCGCACTTCCTCTTAAACTGATCTGCAAATGCCCGTAGCATGGACTTGATTGTAGAGTTTAACCTCTCAACAAGACCATTAGTCTGGGGATGGTAGGGGGTGGTCTTCATGTGCTTCACCCCACAGGACTTCCACAGACAAGCCAGCAAATCTAAATTAAAATTGGCACCTCTGTCAGACAGTATTTCCTTTGGGAAACCTACCCTGCTGAAAATCTCTAGCAAAGCATTTGCCACCTTCTCGGCCTTAATGCAGGACAAAGCCACTGCCCTCAGGGTATTGTGTAGCATAATCTACAATCACTAGGATATACTTTTTCCCTGTGCAACTTGGGGTACTTAGAGAGCCCACAATATCCATAGCTACCCTCTGAAATAGCTCCTCAATCACAGGCAAAGGTATCAAAGGAGCTCTCACCTTGTCTCCTGCTTTGCCTACTTTTTGGCACTGCTCACAGGTCCTGCAGTACCCTTTTACATCTCTGGAAATTCCAGGCCAATAGAAGTTTTGAATAATATGTCTCTTTGTACGTTTTATGCCCAAATGACCTGTAAAGGGAATATCATGGACTATGGATAGAAGCGCCAGACAGTATGCTCTAGGCTCTACCAACTGCTGTACTCTCTCACCTTCTAGCCTTCACTCAGGGGTCCATTCTCTGTACAGTAACACTTTGTTCCAGTATACAGATTCCCCCTTCCCTTGAGAATCAGGTGCCTCCTTAGCTACCTGCCTCAGGTCTTGCAATGTAGGGTCTGAGAGCTGAGCCTGTCTCAACTCCCTCCTAGTAACCCTTCCCAGCTCCCCTTCCAGTGGAAGTCTGGCATCCTCTGACAGTGGTGCCTCACTGTTAGCCTGGATACTACTACTCACCTCTACCTTTGCAGTCACTCTGTCCAAGGGACCATCAGTACCCACAAGCAGCTGTGGCTCACCTTCAGTCTCACTGCTACAGAGCAGCTCCCTCCCTGAAGTAACCACCTCAGCAGTCCTGACTGCAAGTATGCAGTCTGTCTGGGTCTCCCCCAGACTAGCAGACCCACATGCTTGTCTCCTAGCCTCACTGCATGTAACTGCATAAGTACATAGTACTGCCTCATACAAATCCTTCCCTCTCAGGACATCTGCAGGATGGTAGTTCCATACCCCTGTTGTCTCAAGACAACCTACTATTGGCATTTTGTCTTTACCACTTACTGGCTCCCTCACCTTTGGTTCTCCACCTTGCCTCTGTGGACACCTGTATGCCACATGGCCCCACTGGTTGCATTCAAAACATTCCACCCTAGGTCCTGGACGTGTACCTGGACTAGTGGCTTCCCCTGCTACTGGCGCATTCTGTTTGGGCAGTCTGTGCTGCCCACCATGGCTTCCTTTAGACCCATGAGCAGCACTGGGGGTCCCCTTTCTGTGCAGGGCTGCCCTGCATGCTAGATATTGGTCTCCCTTCTTTCCCTACTCCTCTGAAGTAGCACACTGATTATCAGCTAACCAGATACTCATGTCCTCAGGCAAAGTGCAAAGGGCTTGTTCCCTTACCAAAAGGTCTGCCAGCCCTTCCAAAGTGATGACCTGACATCCACTCACTCAGCTATGAAAATAAGTGCTCAGTTCAACAAAATATTAACATACATTTTCATCTGCCTTGCGTCTATGCTCACAAAACTTTTTCTTATACATTTCAGGTGTTAGCTTAAAACATTCTAATAAATGTCTTTTTACAGCAGTATAATCAAAACAGTCAGTGTCATGCATTTTTGCTAAAGAGGTTACAGCTTTACCATGGAGTAAGGGGGTCAGGAACCATACCTAGAGCCCTTGGTCAACTTCATACTGTTTACATACCCGCTCAAACATATGAATGAAGCTATCAAAATTATCGCCCTCTTTAAACTGTGGAAGAAATTCACTGACCTTTTGTGCTTCTGGGGTCTGGTTACTCCCTTCCCCATTACCTCCATGACTATGGCAAAGAGTCAGCATTTCCCTCTCACGCCTCCTCTGCCATTCATTTTCCTCAGCTTGTAGACTCCTCATTTTCTTGGCTGCTTCTAGTTCCATACGCCTGGCCTCCAACTCAAGTCTCTTTAGCTCCAGCTGGATTTTTAAGTCCACTGCAGAAAGGTTGAGCTGTCCATTCTCTAAGGATATTCTATCTCCACTGTCAGTCTGATTATCCTCCAGGCTGCTGTTTTCTGATGCAGCTGTAACCAAGGCTGCAGTCAGGTCTGCCTTAGTCAGGTTTCCATGCACCAGCCCCTAGCCTAGCCCATCTCCGCCAGCTGGCTTCTTGTCAGCTTTCCATACTCCTCTGCTGACATGCTGCCTGCTCACCCTAACACTAAGCTAACAAAAGAAATAAAACAATTGTGATCTGAACTCTGAGTATACACTGCGTGGCTGTTTTAGAGTACAAAACACTTTTAGAGATCACTGTACATAAGCTACAGGAATTCGCTCTGCCCACACCACTACAAGCCAATTAGTATGTGAAGTAGATCCCACCACTGCCAAACACTTGTGACGACCATGCCCTGGCCCAGCAATCAAGGAGCCTCACTCCTTACCACTAACACCAGGGAGGTCATCTCATAGAAGGGAAAAGGATAACTAATGCACACAGTAAAGTACAATTTCCGTTAAGTGCACAAAGAGATCACAGTCAGTCTGGGGCTGGTTGCTCCTTTGCTCACCAGGTCCCCAATAAGACTCCCCACTGGCACAGCTATAGGGTCCAGGTCTCAGCCTAGCTGGGCAAGCTAAAACCTCCAGTATCCTCTCTGTCCAACCAGTGCTTTGGGTTCCTTCCAAGTAGCTGACACAACACACACACACACACACACTTTGAGATAAGTATTTGTATAACTTCACAGACACTTCTGGGAAAGGCTGACACAGATTCTCCAGCTGCGCCCCTTTACCCAGACTATACAGAAGTAATTACTGGCACCACACAGCTAATAATATCAGCTACTAAAAGGTCCTTAAAAGGGTTTCCAATTATTACTGTGCAATATTATAATCCAATGGTAGTATGACTAACAGTCAAGGTTTACTTTAGAGTGGCCCATTACAATAACATCTAAATATGCAATGTACTCTAGAGCTTATCTCTACACAAACCAATCAGTTTTTTTTTTTTAATTTTTTTTATGTATTTTTTTTTTTTTGGTTTTAAATGAAGCACATTATTGCTTAGTAAGGTGTTTCAATATAAAATATATATAAATATATAGCCTGGTACATAATTTTTTTTTTTATAAGGTTTTTTTAGTAACAGTGGAATGGTATGGATTAATTTTTCAATTTATTTATTAATTTAATAATTAATTAACTAATTTAATTAAATTGACACAACAATTGATGAAAAACAACTTTTTTACAATGTTTTTTAATGTTTAGAAAAGGACTAGAAAGCGAAAAGCGCTGTCTTGTGTTTTTTTTTGGGCATCTTTTTTACAATAAGTGGACTATCACTAACTGTGTGTGTCAGCTTTCCAGTCGATCTTTTTGTTTGGGTCTTGGTTCTTGGTTTAAACCAGCCACAGGTAAAAGGTTTTAAAAATATTTAATAATAAATAATTAAAACACAAGACAAAATTATTACACCACATAGATATCTGGAGTTCAGAGATCACACAGAAACTTAAAATAATACAGTAGGACAGGTCTGATTTCAAAGAAAAATACCTAATTAATCTTTACTAACTTTAACTATTCCTACAAGAAATCACAGTGCTAGAAACTTACACGTGAGCTTAGGCAGAGTGCTGAGTTAGATATCCAAGATCAAAATGCTCCAAGTCTTTTGTGAGAAATAGTATTTAAACATTGCTAACAAACATGTTTGCTGGATCCCTCCCAAATTACATCATGTTGACACTTAGGTTTTCCCAGGCAAACAAACTGCATTATTTAGCACTCTAACACTTGCTCAGAAACTTACAACAATAGAAGACCTTCCACATGTACATTCTAACAGAAACCAGAGCAGTAAAGCACCATCCACATGTAAATTCTGGTCATAAACTTTAGCCTTAAAACAATGGGCATAAAACCTTCATTCAGACGCACTGGAGCCAAATTCTAACATGAAAGGGTCACAACATGCTTCACTGGGCCAGTAGAGTGCAATGTTGTCACATATTTTGCAGTTCCACATTTCACAGTATTCTTTTACATTAAAGAAAACATGCCTATAGTTTACATTTATTTTCAAATGCCAGAATTATATATCAAATTCTATTTGACTAGGCTGGCAGCCTTCGCCTATCTCTCCCCAATCATCACATTCACAATAAAAAGAAATATCACAAAGAGGGAATGTAGAAGTTAAAAAAGCAGAAGTTGAAGTTATGGAGTGCCTGTGAAGTGAAAGATTTGATGAAGGTCTAACACAGGTTACAGCACAGCATGATGGAGTGAGTCCCCCAAAGTAAGGAGAAGCAGAAAATCAGAAGAAATATGGGCATGGGAAAGAAAAAGAGATTTAATATGTTGTAATATTTATGCAAATGAGAAAGCAAAACTAACCCATACAAAAAGAGCAGCACCAAAGATATTTGTAGAGAAATACAGTCAAAGAAATACGGAGAAGCAGAAGATCAGGAAAAAAAATGCCAAAAAGTGCATAGTCATCCCCTTTGGAAAAAACAAATTACCCACAAACTACCACATAGGTGGTAGTCCCCTAAATACGGAAAATGTAATAAGTGATCTAGGGACCCAAGTAGATAGTCACCTCTCCTTTGATAATCACATTGCCAAAGTGGTTAGAAAATCCTTGTTTGTGGCCCACCTAATCACAAAAGGGTTTGCATTCAGATCAAAAGAGGTCATTGTGCCCCCTCTACTCATAAGACCCATCAAAGAGTTCAACACCCCATTTGGGATGTACCTTACAAGACATACCTTACAAGACACCTGCAACAGCTTGAAAAACCACAGAAGTACCTCACCAAGAGGATCACTGGCCTCAAACAGATGCCCTATGCAGATCGACTGAAGAAACTCCGGATGTACTCTGTTGCATACCGCCTACTCAGAGGTGATCTCTGCTTGACATACAAGGCCGTCTCCAACCCAGAATTGATGGACATGGTCCACATAAAGAAAACCTTATCCCCTCAAGCCACATGCACTAAGGATCAAAACCTCACCACAACAATAAATAGGATGTGCTGGAGGGATAGATTCCTGTCCCAGAGACTTCCCATGCTTTGGAACAAGATCCCAATCTACATTAGTCAGAGCTCCTCACTAACACTCTTCAAGAGAAACCCTGACGAGTGGATGGGAAACAAAGTTTACCCCGGGGATCATTTCAGTGGCTCTGCTGGACAGAGGCACAGGGAACTAATCTAAGGGGGCATCGAAAGACAACACATTCTGGCTAGGCTTATAAATGCCTTCAGGCAGATAGCCTAGTACCTACCTATGACATGTAAAACTTTACAATACAAAAAATAAGAAGACAGAGGTAAAGTAGAAAAGGAGATCAGTAATGGAGAAGTTAGAGAAATAGAAACTGAGGTTATGGAGTACCTTAAAAGTGAAGGATTCAGTGTAGAAAATCTAATTCAGAAAGCACCACAACAGGTTAGAGCAATGGATATCCAAATTAAGGGGAAACTAGTGGAACAGGAAGCAATTGGTCAGGTGCCATATGAAGATATTTTGGAGCCTTCCACAGGAAACCAGTATAAATGTTCACCTGAAGCTGGACAGCAAGTGAAGAAACAGGAGACTGTAGAAACTCTGATGCAGTCAATATTGATGAGTGATAGGCCAGTGAGTTCCCATATGACAGAGCAATACATGTTACAGGCTGGAATTGAAGAGAAGATGCCACAGAAAGATGCTATAGAATGTCCTCATGAAATGGAAAACAAAAAATGTGTCCTCAGTTTAGAAGAAAATGAACTAAGAGAAGAGTTGCTTGAATTAATAGACATTGATTGACATATTAAGATCAATGAAGGAAATAGACTGCAGAAGGTCAATAAAACACAAAAAGTCAGAAGTTTGATAACAAATGAACACTGTAATTAGGACTGTCCATAGAGATCCATGTGATATAACAGAAGTATAGCCGGCGTTAGGCACCCGCAAAACCCGCGGCTGAGGGGAGCCCCCGATTACTTCCACGCAAATGAGGGCCCCCATTCAGCAGCCGCGGGTTGCTCCGACCGGCGTTGCTCTTCTTCGGCTCGGCTCCTCTTGGACGTCCGCTCGCATAGCCTGGCACAGTATGTTCGACCTAGGAGTCTTTTCGATTCTGTAAGGGACGTAAAGCCAGAAAAAAAAAAAAACAGTGGAACGTAGACAGTACTTGTTTGACTCACATATCGCATCTGTAGTATACCATTGCAGCCATTGTAGCAGGATCCTTAAGTAATCATCATTGCGCTTCACAAGCTATCAGCTTCAAAAATCATACCGCTGACATTTAAAATAAAAAACAACAGCATTTTCTTATTTTTCCGAAAAGAAGCTTTTGAGGAAATCTACTGTACGTAGTTGTTGATAAACAGTCTTTCTGTAGATTTACTTCATTTGTATCCTAAAACAGGTCAAAACATCAGTAAATCTACAATGAGGAAAGCTTAATCTGGAGGCACAAAAGTCAGAGCATTATACATAAATAAATCATAATAACTGTGGGACCTGATCATACCAAACGAGTCATCATACATTTCCTGTGCATAAATAATTCATATCCAAAGTGGGTGTGGGACTGATGTAACTTCACATTCTCAGGTTTGGGAATAATATATAGTTGAATACCATGGAAGGGTAGTGACAACATAAAAACTAATGTTAAATATGTTATTATCTACTATCAGTAAGCTTGCTTTCTAGTATTTATTTTTTTGCTTGCATTTGTCACTGAGCTACATTTTTTGTTTATACTAATGTCATAAACATAGTCAGAGCATAGACTACATTTCTGTTCTTGTTTATCTGATATGGTAGATTGAGAGGTACCAAAGGCTGCAGTACCATTATCACTGTGTAAATTGTGCGCATACGAGTACGGTCATTACAACCAACATTTATCTGTTTTCTTTGTGTTCATAGTACTCCCTGTATAGTCCTCTGTGTATATATACAAATTTTTGTGCTGAGCTGTGTGTCTGTACTCTGCCTTGTGTGGCCCAGGGAATGACTGAAAGGCTCCTTTAGCCAGTTCACCTGCTCACTTAGGAAATAAAATTACATAAATAAACTGAGTGATGTTCCTTACTGGGTAGCGTGTAGGGTTGGGCACGACAGTTAAAAAATCTTGGTTTGCCTGCATTCCAAACATATATAGACCAGCATTCACTTTTCATTTATTCATTCTGTTATACATAGCCCTCAACCTTCCATTTCCAGAATGTAGAAAACTACCTCTCATAAGGTGAACAAATGGGCAAAATTTGGAATGTTAACAGCCAATCAACATATTCAGCAAGGAAGGTCACAGGATGGCCAAAATGCATTACTTTATACTTAGAAAAGTTATTTTGTTGAATTAATTTGATTCAGTTTTATTTATTATGGATATCTGTTAAACATATTATTAACACTAAATGTTTGATAAACCTTTTCAGTGCGGAACAATGAGGAACTTGATCTTTTTAAGAGCATGTTCTTCCTAATCAGGTACATTTGAGAGGTATTTAAACAATAACCGACAACGTCGGTGTGGTATATTAATATTTACCCACGGTTGGTGTGGTTTAATCATGAGGGCGGAGCCAGAGTGATTAAATAAACCCAACCATGGGTAGTTAATATACCACACCACAGAGTTGGTTATTGCTATGATACAATGACATTATTTAATAAAAAAATACTTATTTTTCTTAAATAATGTCTTTGTATAATGGCGCCGTGTGGTCCTTCTGCAGTTGGTAATATCCTGTTGCCTTTTTTTGATGTACTACGCATGCGTATGGGACTTGCGTTCCCATGCATACCCAGTACATCAGTGCTTTGGAAAGGAAGCAATGGAGAAGAGGTCTCCATTGCTCTGGTTTTGTTTTCTTTTTTTTTTTTTTTTATAAAAAAAAAGTTTTGGACAGTTTATGGGTAGGAGAAAGAAAGAATGGAGGAAATACAAGGAAAATCAGGTACATGTCTTTAGTTTTGAATAACGTACCTGATTTTCCTATTATTTTCTCCGTCCTGTCTCTCTGCTATGTCCGGAGTCCGGATTACATAAAAATAAAAAAAAGTTGTTCTGTAATTAGTTCTCTCCTGGGGGGACTGCTATTCAGAGTATGCATTTCGCCCCTGTGTCCATGTAGATATTCTCAGGCCGTCCCACTTTCCTGTCACAATCCAAAGACATGCCTGACATAATGAATTGATGATCCTCCATACTGCCAGTAGTTGTGTGTGTGTGTGTGTGTGTGTGTGTGTGTGTGCGTGCGCACGCGCGTATGCATGTGTATGTGTGTGCGTGTATATATGCAGATCCAACAGTAATGTGGCATCATATCAAATGTGATTCTCCTGCTTTGCTTCCCTTGATTGCTGGAATAGGCTTCCTTTCATCCCTGGGTTGGATAAAGCAGGAAATTAGAAGATGAATTAGTTGATTAGTTAGATCATTATTGAAAGTTTTAAGATTTGCATGCTAAACTAGCTGAGAAACAGTAAATATTGCATTTCTTTAAGTAGGTATGTTGGATAGCTATTAGGCCAAACATTTTTAAAACAAGTATTCTCTGTACAAAAGTTTTACTTTATGACATTAAACTTTAACTAGATGCTTTTTGGCAGTTTTATAGATATGTGAAAATGATGTTAATTTGTATACTGCAGTTAGAGCCTATATTTCTTAGTGTATATAATACCTAACTTGTGAATTATGCATTTCATGAATAATGTGTTCTTGCATTGTAGTCCCATTGTAGTAATCAGATAAGAAACTGGATCTTTTTATTCATTAATATTCTAACTGTAAAGAAAGACTACTGTGAACCTACATTTGCCAATGGGTGCAAAACAACTGTAATTGCAACATGTTAATTTAATTTAAAGCATCCATATTTGTTACCCTCAGACTTTTTTGCTATATATGTTTGTCATAGTTTATTTAGGAATACATCAGTTCCTCCAGGTTATTTTATTTGGATTTTTTTTCAGTACTTTTTAAATGCCCTGTTTAAAAAAATGTATGTGTATATATCTGTATTTATGTCTGTATATTGTGTGTGTGTGTGTGTGTTTTTGTATATATATATATATATATATATATATATATATGTGTGTGTGTGTGTGTCTACACACACACAGCTAGCTTTAGGCACCAGTGAACCTTGCGGTCGTTGGGGTCCCCTCTTCCTGGGGGGCTCCCAACCACAACAAGTTATCTTATCTTGATATTTTGTAACATCTGTCAAACAAACAAAAGCTAATATAGCAACCATGTATACTTAATAAACCATATGGTAATGACTCTTATTTATATTGCCTTTAAAATTCAAATATATCTCTGGTTATATTAACAGTGCTTTATCAAGTAGCAGGCTTCACATTTCCATTAAATATTTTACCACTGACAATGCCCCTAGCTTGGTTAAACCTTGCTGGTGTCCATTCTCTCCACTAACTACCATAGCCATCTTTAGGTACGGTACCTGCAATACCTTTGGCTGCCGGGGGGGCCCAATCATCACTGACTTTGTGGGGAGCCCCACAAAATCTGTAGCTGGCTGGGGAAAAAATGTATTTCCTGATTATACTCTTAAACCTGAACAGGGCTGTGATATGGCAGTAATGGGATAAAGCTAACAATGAACATGAGCAAGGTAAGCACTAGAGAGATCAATAGCCCAGAGTGACTCATCTCAGTGCAAATCTTTGATTTTAAGAGCTGATGCTTCCAATTTTCAGGGATGGTTTTCCTCTTTCGGGAAGTTTTATAAATACTGGCAGAACACCAGATACTATAACTATCAACTTCTTTGCTGAAGAATTCAGCCAATGCCATGAATAATAGCAGAATTGTTTGTGTCTTTCGGCTTTTCCCGGTTAGGGGTCACCACAGGATAACTCCAGTCCGCTAATGATTGGTAGTGGATTTTTACATACCGGGTTACCAGCCCTGATGCACAACCTTCAATGAAGGCATGCCCCATTCAAGTATGCCTCCACACAGAAGACGCTCTATCTGAGAATCGAACGGGCCAACGTCTTGCTATGAGGCGACAATGCTACTGCAGCACCACCACCGTAGTAAATAATAGCAGAATAAAGGCTCAAAATCAGAAACACATCTTAAATATTACTCTAATTCACTTAAAAAGTTAATAGAATAATACCTTTTGCATCAACATGCATTTCTGGACAATAAGTATGTTAGAAAAATATGTATTTGAACATATATAAAGTGCTAGTTTAAAAGCAAATAGTATGTAATGCATTTTATTCTATTTTACAATATGGCAGTAAGAATGATCTTACATGTAATTGCTTGAAGCTTTGGAGCTGCAGTGTGTTTGATCTCTGACCCTGGCAGTAGCCAGCTCAGCAAGCTTATGTTTTTCACTAATGATTATCTGCTGGGTCAGGAAAATTAATGTATAAAGCATTGAAAATCTTTCTTCCTTCCTCTGAGATGGTTGGCCTTGTGAATATTATCAGAGATAAAGCACAGCTGCTAAAAGTAATGTTGCGAGAAGAACAAAGAAGCACAGTGGTGCAGCAGTTAACGTTGTCGCCTCACAGCAAAAGGTTCTCCGGTTCGATACTCGGCTGGGGTGCCTTCTGTGTGGAGTTTGCATGTTCTCTCTGTGTTCGCGTGGGTTTCCTCCGGGTACTCCGGTTTCCTCCTACATTCCAAAGACATGCATCTGGAGTGTTTCTCCCCGGGCCTCCGCTGAAAACAGGCTCTGTGGAACCTAGTCGGACATTCCCGGTCAACAAATGTTAAAAAAAAAAAAAAAAATATTACAAGATTGAACTGACTATTGTATTCGAGCAGGACTGAAACCTTGAAAGAATAACATTTACAGAAAGACATTATAACTGACCAGGTGCTTTGCAAGGCTGTATTATTCTCATGGGAAAACCTTTTAAAAGTTTAGCATCAGCTTTTTCTTATGAATAGAATATTGTAGACTATAGTGATGTAGGTGCCCTGTGACTGACCACGTCAGTGAGGTGGGCACAGCTTGAATGTATGGCTATAAAATGTAGCACATTTCCTGTATCATGTCAGACAAAACTCTATACTTGTATTGTATGGTATTTTGCCTCCTGGTGTACACTAGTAAAGATTTTTGCATCTGAGCCTCCTGTGTTGTCCTAATTTGCTTTTATTTAACAGTTTGGTCCTTCTTTGACCGGAAGCCCTCGACAGCTACAGATCAGATTGTACGGTGGTGAATACTGCAGGAGAAGCTACCGAAACAGTTCTTCTTGAAACACAAAGACCTCCGACTGAACTGTCGTTTTGAGAGGCTGGCCACTTTTCTGATCTGCGGCCGAAGAGCGGTCTCGAACTGGTTGACCCAGGAGGCTCAGGTAGGAAGATATTTGCCTTTTTTCTGTTTTAGATCAGGGACTAGGTTACAGTAAATGTTATTGTCATAGATTTGTTATGCAGATCAGGGACAAAAGGAAATTACTGTATATTTTGTCAGAGATCAGGGAAACAGAATAAGGTAGGCAGTTATTCTAGATAAACTGTATAAGGAACTGAAATACCACGTGGTGAAAAGGGTTACGTAACATTAAAATGGGAAATCAGTGCACTAAAAAATCGCGAGATCCGCCCCTAACTGATGACGCAAAATATATGCAATTACAACGAGCAGATAATGTAAGGTATTATACAAAATGGGTTAATAAATACGAATTTGACGGTAAATTAAATAAAATTTCGTTAGTTAAACTTTTAAAACAGCTTAAATCTGATGCAGAAGGTCAGGCAAAAAAACAACGGTGATTAGGCATTCCTCAGGCACATAGGTGGATTGAGGAAGTGAACCGAAGGGAACAGAAAATTAAAAATGCGAAAACACTATTTTTAGACAAAGAGGATAATACTACAGTAATAGCGACGGCCCCTCCTCCTCCAATGCCTTTTTTAGGATATGAAGCAGGAGGACAGGCTAGTCCACCTCCATGTTATCCTGAAGTTGCAGGAGCATTAAAATCATTTGTTAGAGAACCCATTGAAACTAGGTCCCGGACACGTAAAACACTTAGGGACGCAGATTTATATCAAATAGGCAGAGACTCACTAGAAGAGAGTGAAGAAATCTGTCCACTAATCGAGGTACCAAATCCTCAGGCAGGACAGGAAGGGCAGGACCCAACTCTCCTAGTGTATAGACCATGGACACCGGAAGATATTCGGAAAGCTACAGAGGGAATCCCTCATCCGAAAATTAATTACACAAAGTTTTTACAAGATTTACAAGGTTTGAGACTAAGTTACCATTTGAATGGGGAAGAAGTAGAAAGGGTAGTTAGACAGGTTTTGGGTCCAGACTGGCACATGATTTGTGGCACCTGGAACTCTCGTAACGCGGAGCTTAAACCACTCCCACATAATGACGCAGAATTAGACACCAGAGTGAAAGGTCTTACAGACCGAATTTCTGAAAAATGGAAACCTAGGGCAGATTGGACTTGCATTAACCAATGCATACAACAAGATAATGAAACTGTAGATGGGTACTATGGTAGATTATTGGAATGTTTCAATAACCATAGTGGTATGACTATTCCTGAAAGTCAGACGAATGATAGCTCATATGAACAGCAACTGAAAAATGCATTTTTGAAAGGGTGCATTGCACCTATCAGTAGCTTTATTACAAAGCATACGATAGATCACCGAACAAGCAGGCTACAAGCCTTACTTGAGTATGCTAGACATGCTGAAAGACATTTTAATAGTAAAAAGAAAAAGAAAACACAGGTCTTCACAGCTGAAGACGGAGCAGAAGTCTTTGTAGTACAGTCGAGTAAAAAGGGTAAGAAAAATACCCAGGGTAATAAACAGTATGACAAAAGGTCAGAGGATTTTGAAGAGAGAAAAAAGAAAGGTGAGTGCTTTAAGTGCGGTAAGAAAGGACATTTAGCAAGGGATTGCAGGTTAAATAAAAAGGCGACTACAGAAGATAAAGATAAAGGTGATGAGGACTGACTATATGATAGTGATGACAATCAAAAATCATCAGGAAAGGTTAACAGACAAAGGACAAATATAAATGTAGTGGAAGGAACAGAGGAAGTGCAAGCAGATGTAGAGGATGGAGAAAGTGAAGTTTTAGACTTAGCATTATTGAGCTTGGAGCTCTATTTGGCAGACACAAAACCGGAAGTTACACTTCTGGTGGAAGGAAGGGAAGTGAAATTCTTGTGTGACTCAGGAGCGTCGCGAACTTTGATACACCCTTCAAAGTTACCTGAACACTCTGAATCACCTGACTATACATTAGTGAAAGCAGCAAATGGACAGCTATATAGGGAGCCACTCGCCCATGATATAGCAATAACTGACCCAGTTTCAGGTATGACTCAGAAAAGTAAAATTGTAGTTTCTGCGAAATGTCCAGTAAACTTACTGGGAAGAGACCTTATGCAGATATTTGGCATAGCAGTAGTTCCTACTATGCAGGGTATGGAAGCACAAAGACAAATGGATACTTTTGTGGTGCGATTGGAGGGTGAAACTTTTTACTGGTACAGCCAGGACCTAGTTACGACTGGTCCAGGGGCAGGAACTGATGAACGCAGCCATCAGTAAGGTCCCCTCCCTTGACACTGACCAACAGCATTTGTTACATTGTACCCTATACTACTGTAGTATGCCAGGACCTGATAAGGAATATGAGCAAGAATTGTTCAAAAATCCTGCTAACAGATTAGTATTACGAACCTTATATTGGGATACTGAGGGAAACAGTGTAGTAAGCTGTTCACTACCACAGGAATTCATGAAACTGTACAAATCTAATAGACTGCCACATGTCAGCTTGACAAAGAGCAAGGATGTGAGATGGGCAGATTTAGGAGAAAAAGTAACAAAATGGGAAAAACAAACTGATTTAGAATTATCAGAACAGGGAGTACAAAAACAGAAATTGAATTGGCTAACACAGACACGACCAGCTGTACACTTACAAACCAGTGAAGACAGCTGATTAGCATTCTTGTTAGAAGAAGAAGAAAAAGCCTTGTGCGATATACCAAATATTCTTTGGTCAACAGGTAAATCAGATGTAGGACTTATTCGAACAGCAGGTCCAGTAACCATTACACCAAAATCGGCATTTAGACCACAAAAAAGACAATACCCCTTGAGGAAGGATGCAGAGCAGGGAATCAAGCCTATAATAGCAGCATTACTCAAGGAAGGAGTACTGGTAGAATCTCTAGATTCACCATGTAATACCCCTCTATTTCCTGTTAAAAAAGCAAACGGGGAATGGCGGATGGTACAGGATTTACAAGCCGTAAACAATGCAATAATACCCAGAGCACCTACGGTGCCAGACCCACACACCTTGTTGAACGATTTGAAGCCACAACAAAAATATTTTACTGTGGTAGATATAAGCAATGCTTTCTTTTCAATACCTATACATCCTGATAGCCAGTATTGGTTTGCATTTACATTTCAGGGTAAAAGATATACCTATACTCGGCTACCGTGAGGATATTGTGAAAGTCCAACGATATTTGCACAAGAAATGGCTAGCAACCTGGCAGGATTTACTCCACCAGGAGGTAGTCAGATTCTACTTTATGTAGATGACATCTTGCTAGCAGCCTCCACCCAACAGCAATGCAGGGAAGATACAATAGCATTATTGAAATTTTTAGCAGCACAAGGACACAAAGTAAACAAAAGTAAGTTACAACTTTGGAGAAAACAGGTTAGATACCTAGGATATGTAATATCCAATGAAGGTAGAATACTAGACGAAGATAGGAAAACTTTTAGTTATGTACTCACCATAACTTCAGATGTTTGGGATCCATCTCGCCTACATTCTGACTGATGGGTTCGGAGCCGATCCCTCGGCTCCGACTCGGCACGCTTATGCCAAAGAGCGAAGTCTCTTATTGGCTGAGCTTACTATATCCCAGGATGCACCACTACCAGTCCCCCAGATCTAGTTTGTCCGCATACATGCACACATGCACGCCTTGCTTATACAACATCGTCAGATGAAACAAGATAAACAGTAGAACTCAAAACCGTTCAATCTCTTCTGATATCCAAGGCAGGGGGAAGGAGGGTGGGTTTTAGGAATGTAGGCGAGATGGATCCCAAACATCTGAAGTTATGGTGAGTACATAACTAAAAGATGTTATGTGATCCTATCTCGCCTACATTCTGACTGATGGGACAGCGTCCCTAGCACCTGAATCCTGGGTGGCTCACTGGAAAACACTCCTGAGTACCGTGGAACCAAATGAAGCTCGTCCTCTAGATGCCACATCCAATTTGTAGTGGGAAATGAAAGTGTGCGGATTGGACCAAGTAGCCGCAGCACAAATTTCCGATATAGCGAGCTTGGAATGAAAAGCTATAGAAGTAGCCATAGCCCTGGTAGAATGAGCTTTGATGGATGTTGTAAGTTGCTTATTCAAAGAAGAATAAGCCTGAGTTATACAATCTCTGATCCATTTGGAGATAGTAGCTTTTGTGATGGTTTGGCCCAATTTATTATCTGAGAAGGACACAAACAACTGGTCTGACTTACGAAGTTGCTGAGTCCTGTCTAAATAGAAGCGTAATTGCCTGTGAACATCCAATTTATGGAGAGTGTATTCTGCTTCATTGGAGAATTTTGGGAAGAAAACTGGTAGTTCCAGAGATTGTTGGAGACAGAAACTAGAACAAACCTTTGGGACAAAGGATGGATTTGGCCTAAGTGAAACTCTATCCTTGTGGAAAATCACGTATGGTGGCTTAATAGACAGGGCTTGAAGCTCTGAAACCCTTCTTGCAGAAGTAATTGCAACTAAGAAGGCAGTTTTCCAAGACAGATATTTTAACTCGCATGTAGCAGCCGGTTCGAAAGGGGAAGATGTTAATGCGCGAAGCACCAAATCAAGATCCCATGGAGGTGCAGGATGAAAAATTGGGGGTCTTAATAGGCTCGCACCTTTAATGAAAGTTTTGCATAGTCTGTTGCTCATCAAAGGAGGATCCATGGATTCGTGGAATTTAGAGATAGCCGCTAGTTGGACTTTAATAGTTGAGACAGAAGATCCTTGATTAAACAGGGATGTTAAGAATTTCAAAACCTCTGGGACAGGAGCAGAGATAGGGTCTAAGCCCTTGAGTTGAGCCCAGATAGCAAACCTCTTCCACTTACTGAGGTACAATTTGTTAGTGGTGGGTTTGTGGGCGAAGATAAAATGTGAACAACTTCGGGTCTAATGTGTGCTTTCTAACTAAAGTCGGAAGTGGAGGAGCCAGGCTGTCAATTTCAAAGATTGAAGGGACTGATGCCGATGTCCCAACTGATGGATTAGCAAGTCCGGAATTAGGTCTAAAGTCCACGGATCGTCCACCGCATGCTTCTTCAGGTAAGGAAACCATACCTGACGAGGCCAGTATGGGGCAATCAGTATCATTGAGGACCCCAATTGAGAAGCTTTTGAATAACTTTGGGGAGAAGTGGAATTGGAGGAAAGGCATAAAGTAGCCCTGTTGGCCAAGGTTGTGCTAGAGCATCCATAGCTGGTACCCCCTGATGTGGGATCAAGGAGAAGAACCTTTGGCACTTGGTGTTTAGTGGAGTTGCAAATAGGTCGCAGCACGGCGTCCCCTATCTCCTGAAAACCTGAGCTGCTACTGTGTGGTTTAGAGACCACTCGTGAGGAGAGAGAATTGTCCTGCTCAATTTGTCTGCCAATATATTTGACCTTCCGGGATGTGGGTCGCTACCAAGAAGCGGTTGGTAGCTACAGCCCATTCCCACACTCTCATGGCCTCTCTGCAAAGGGGGTATGATCTGGTCCCTCCTTGTTTGTTCAGATACCAGACCACCGACATGTTGTCTGTGTGGATGGCGATGATGCCCTGAGGAAGAAACTCGTGTAAGGCCTGTAGGGATAGAAGTACAGCCCTCATCTCCAACACGTTGATGTGGAGAAGAGCTTCGTCTGGAAGCCAGGAGCCCTGAACTAGCCTGCCCAGACAATGCCCCCCCCACCCTATCTGGGAGGCATCTGTCGTCAGGGTAACCACTGGAGAGGGAAGAACAAAGGGTTTCCTTGATCCAAATTGGATGTCTGAAGCCACCAGCGAAGGTCCCTTTTGCATATTTCCGTAATCATGATGTGATGATTGAGGGGAAGATCCTGAAAGGACCATTGCGTTGACAATAGCCACTGAAGAATCCTCATGTGCAATCTTGCCAGAGGAACTAAAAGAACCGTGGCAGACATTGAGCCTAGAACTTGTAGGACCATCCTGGCTGGGGCTTTGGATCTCGAGATTAGAGCTTGAACTTGGCCCTGTAAAGTTTGGATCCTTTCGGCAGGAAGAAAGACGCATCAATCTTGAGTCTATCTCTGCTCCTATGAACCTTATGCTGAGAGGGCAGCAAGACAGACTTTGACCAATTGAATGTAATCCCCAGGGTAACACCCAGGAGATGGTGGCTTTGAGGTTGTCCATTAGTAGATGCCTGGTGGTTGCAGTCAGGAGCCAGTCGTCCAGATAGGGAAACACTTGGAATCCAAGACTTCTCAGGTGAGCCGTCACTACTGCCAAACACTTGGTGAACACCCTGGGGCTGTGGTGAGACCAAAGGGCAGAGCGCAAAATTGGTAATGACTGACTCCCAGGCTGAAGCGCAGATACCTCCTGGACGCCTGATGTATCGGTATGTGATAATAGGCGTCCTTGAGGTCTATGGAGCACATCCAAACATCCTTCTCCAACAGTGGGAGAATGGATTGTAACGTGACCATTCGAATTTGGATTTCGTGATGGATTGGTTCAGTCTGCTGAGATCCAATATTGGTCTCAGGTCCCCTGTCTTTTGGCACTAAAAGAACCTGGAGTAATTTCCTGATCCGATCTGGTCTGTGGGGACCGGTTGGATGACTCCTTTTTCTAGCAGCTTTAAAGCTTCTGCGGCTGCCATTTCCCTTTGACTGGGTGGTGGGTCCGGGATTCTTTTGGACGGTGGGGGCGAGTATGTGAATGGGATGGTGTAACCTCCGGCAATGATCGAAGCACCCATCTGTCCTGAGTGATTGACTCCCAGGCTTTTAGGTGCTTGGCAAAGCGACACCCGACTGGCTCCGAGCAGCACAGCCGGGCAATCCCTCATGAGTGTGGGAGGCTGAAGAGCCACGAAAGGACTCGCGGTCTCCAGAATTGCGGGCCCTCTGCCGCCTCTGGGATGGCGTCTCCCTGAAAAATTTCCCGTCCTCTGCCTCTGGAAGGGAATCTTCTTGCTGTTGAGAGAAAACTTTCGAGATTTGCGGAACCACATTTTCCCCTCCTTTAGCCTTGGGGTAAGGCCGAAGGGAGTGGAATAACGGGCACCTCGGCAGATAAAGTTTTTCCCTCTTGCTCACAGCGGGTAAGGGTGTCTTTAACCTTGGGTCCAAACAAGGAGGACCCATCAAAGGGAGCGTCGGGCGAAGGAAGACTTGAAGGCCTCCAAGAACTGACACAAGCGGAGCCAGGCTTGTCTCCGAGAGCCACGCCTGTGCCTGCCGCTCTACCGCCCTTCGCCGCATAGGAAATGAGCCTCATGGACGAGTTAGAAATTGGCGTAAGGATAGCCAACTGAGAGCTAACCGACTGGGCTAGCTGCTCAGGTAGGTTACCGAGAGGGAATCTGACAACTCCTTGACCAGATCCCTCTGAAGCCTGGTAAAATGTGCCAAATAATTCAGAGACCTTAACGTAAAGGCCGCTGAAGTCAGGGTGCGCTTCCGTACCTGTCCATACTCCTAGACTCCTTATTAGGAGGATGGATGGACGTTGAAGCCTCTGCCACGTCCTGTTGTGTAGCAGATGCCACCACCATGGCATCTACAGCCACGCCTTTAGTAAGGAACTCCTTCTCGCGGAGCAGACAAAAATTTATTTGGACGAGAAGGGACTGGTTCCACGGTATCTGGATGTTCCCACGCCCTTCGACAAACTAAATCCAGAAGCTCGTCGAAGGGCGGAGACACCCAGGAGGCGGAGGGCTGAGCCCCAAAGGCCTTGAGGAGCACTGACTCGTCAGCAGAGGGGGGGTTGGATATCCAGCCGCCTCGTTGTTTGAGGATCTCTAAGATGTCTGCAAATGAGACATCATCCGAGGGCGACTGGGACCCTCTGCATCATCCAGATCAGTGTCTGAAGTAATAGACTCGGGAGTCCACGTGCTTCCTCTTGCACAATCTCTTCCTTGGGGGTTCCTCCAAGACAGCTCAGAAGAACCCTCAGGAGGAGGGGAACCCCACTGGGGTAACCTCAGGCCCGGGGCTCCGCTGACTACGGACAGGGAACTGCCAAAGACCCAGTCTCCACGCCTAGGGAAGGTGCCGGTAAAGCCGGGAGATGGCGAAGAGGACTTGGCCAAGGCACTCCTCATGGCTCTGAAAGCCGGACCCCAGAATCCTGGGAGTGTCCGGTCCCGAGCCATGATAGCCGACGGAAGTCCCGCAGCGAAGCACCGAGGGGAGGCTCGGAACCGAAAGCATAGGTCCCGAAACATCACCCCGGGTCCAGCTGAAGGCGTCCGCGTACCAAACTCAGACCCGAAGGCCGGGTTGGAGTAAGGGTCGGAGCCGACCCTGAGATCTCCACCGGCTCCAACAGCACCTGCTCCGACGGAGCAAGCAGTCGGAGGAGGAATGGCAATGGGGTGGGCCAAGGTCGGCTCGAAGCCAACTGGGTCGGAACCGAAACAAATTTTGGAAGACTGGGGACTGGAACAGTCTTTGGAGCACCCTGTCTATATCAGAATCTGACATCCTCGAAGACCGAGAGGAAACAGAACGGGTCGACGGCCTCTCCAACGGCCCCAAAGGGCTAGGGGACCCGGCTCGAGGCGACTCGATGAGTATCGGCGCCGAGGAATACACACCAGATTCCATCGGTGCCGAGGTGGACTTGGCGCCGAGGAGGAAGTGTCTGGCGGGCGACCCTTGTCGGCTCCGAGAGCAGTGGAGCCGGAAGGTGACCCGCCTCGATGCCCCAGCCATCGGCTCCGAAGCCAGAGGAGTCGACACTGGTGGCATCGAGGCAGACCGTTCGACCTCGGCTCCGAAGTCCTTGGAGAAGGAGAGGCCTGCCTATGTCTCTTAGCGGTCGGATCCGACGGACTGGTCGGAACCGACGCCCTTTTCTTTTTGGCTGGAGAAGGAGAGGATGCCAAGGCTTCTTCAAATGAAGGCTTAATTAATCCCTTAAGAATTAATTTATTTTTCCTCTCCTGGAGGACCCTTGAGGAAAAAGCGTGACATACGCTACATGATTCCTGTAAATGTTTTGCCCCTAAGCAATACACACAGAGCGAGTGATCGTCCGTGATGGACATTTTGAAACTACATTTTACACATTTTTTAAAGCCCGAAGGCCTTGGATTCTGAGACATTATAGGGAGAATTTCAGTAATCTGACTGGAAAAAATACAATTACTGGTGAAACCCCTAAGTATAGGCTTACAGTTATCACTCACAAATGACAAGGGACTTTGAAGACCCTGTAAGAACAAACAGCTACCAAAAACTTAAAGCCTTTTTACTATATGTAGAAGTAGGAGGGTTGATTAACCGGGAAGGCCCTAGATGAAGGGGGCCTGCCAAACTCAACCCAATCACACAACAAAATTCACAACAAATCCAATCCAATCACACAACAATGTAAGAATAGCTGTTAAAACAGCTTTTTGAGAGAAAACAGCAAAAACTGACAGAAAAAGTTAGTCAAAAATAACTACTCAGCTCAGCCAGCTCGAGACCACGTCTTCGCAGGTTAGCGGCAAACGAGATCTGGGGGACTGGTAGTGGTGCATCCTGGGATATAGTAAGCTCAGCCAATAAGAGACTTCGCTCTTTGGCATAAGCGTGCCGAGTCGGAGCCGAGGGATCGGCTCCGAACCCATCAGTCAGAATGTAGGCGAGATAGGATCACATAACATCAGCGATTTTACAGGCACCTAAGCCAACAACCAAGAAGGAAATGATGTCCTTCTTGGGAACGACTAATTTTTGTCGAAGTTGGATATCAAACTATGCTTTAGAATCTGCTCCAATGGCTGATTTAATATATAAAACACCAATGGCAGCACAAGATGTATTACAATGGACACCTGAAGCAGAAACAGCTTTCTGCAGACTAAAACAATTGATAGCTTCATCATTAGTTTTAGGACTTCCAAATTATCACAAAAGATTTTTCCAAACCGTAGATTGTAAACAGGGATACATGACGTCAGTCTTGATGCAACAGCATGGGGACAAGCAACGCCCCATAGCTTACTATTCATCACAGTTAGATCCAGTGGCGCAATCATTGCCTCACTGTGTGCAAACAGTAGTCGCAGCTGCAATGGCAGTACAGGCTTCGGCCTCAGTGGTGTTATTCCACCCTCTCACTCAGAGTGCCTCATGCAGTCGCGATAATTTTACTGCAAGAGAAAATAGCATATCTATCTCCTGCTAGACATCTTTCTTGTATGACCATACTGCTGAGCCAACCTCATATGGTAATTGAATGTTGTACAACATTAAATCCATCAACGTTACTTCCAACTCCTGTGGATGGCACACCACACAGTTGCCTGCAGGAAATTGAGCAAATAACTTTGCCCAGACAAGACCTCACTGATATGCCCTTGCATGATGCCGAGGTGACATTTTATGTGGACGGTTCATGCAAAAAGGGTCCTACAGGGAAGAATCTAGTGGGATATGCAGTAGTCACAGATACAGAGATTTTAGAAGCCCAACCCTTACAGCATAACCTGTCTGCTCAAGCAGCAGAATTGATAGCCTTGACACGGGCTTGCACTCTAGCGAAAGACAAATGTGTGAACATATATACTGACAGTCAGTATGCTTTCTCTACAGTGCATGTTTTTGCGCAGCAATGGAAAAATAGGGGAATGATAACATCTACTGGCAAACCGATTAATCATGCGCAACTTATTTTGAACTTATTAGATTCTATCCAGTTACCTACCAAAGTAGCTATTTGTAAATGTGTAGCTCATACAAAACAACAGGATTCGATTTCAAAAGGTAATGCACGAGCTGATGCGGCTGCAAAGCAAGCAGCCTCAGAAACTTTACTTTTGAATGAGGAATTACAACCCTCTGAGATTTTAGACTTAGAAATGTTGAAAACAATGCAGACATTGACTACAAAAAAACAGAAATGGGAGAGACGAGGTGCAATCCTCGAAAATGGACTGTACATCTCCAAAGAGAAAAAGACAATATTGCCGTCTAATTTATTTAGATATGCAGCTTTGTTGAGCCATGGGCAGAGCCATGTCTCAATAGGGGGGATGGTACAGTTAGTAAATCGAATATTCCAAACATATGGATTCACGAACTTTACACAAAAATTTTGTGCAGCATGTCATATTTGTAACAAACATCATGCACAAGGAGCATTCAAACCCAAGCAGGGGAGTTTTCCTATACCACCATATCCGTTCCATACTATCTGCATGGATTTCATAGAACTGAGCAAGTGTGAAGGGAAAAAATACTGTTTAGTAATTATAGACATGTTTTCCAAATGGGTAGAAGCTTTTCCTACTAAAAATCCAGATGCAGCAACAGTAGCAAAAGCTCTAATAAAAGAAATAATTTCTAGATTTGGCATACCGGAAAGAATCTATAGTGACAATGGGACACACTTTGTTAATCAGACGATTCAGCAACTTGGGAGATTCTTTGGGATCTCCTTGAAGAATCATTGTGCTTACCACCCACAGTCTGCAGGACTGCTGGAAAGGTACAATGGAATTTTAAAAAGCAAGTTGAGGAGGTTAATGAATGAAACACAGAAGAATTGGATTTGCTGTTTGCCTTTGGCACTGCTGAGCATGAGAACAGTTCCAAATGTAAAGGGTTTGACTCCCTTTGAAGTGATATTTGGAAGGGCATATTATGTGCCACAGTGGAAAGCTCTCATGCCTGCAGAGCTAGAGGCTGACAGCTCATTAGCTAGTTACATGAGGAAATTGTTAACAAATAAAACTGTTTTGCAGTTGAACTCTTTTTCAGATAAGGAACAGACCAGACCATTAGAAGCGGTGCTGACCCCTGGGTCCTGGGTGTGGCTGAAGGTCATAAAGAAGAAGAACTGGACAAGTCCGAAGTGGGAAGGTCCATATCAGGTATTGTTGGTGATGCCTACTGCAGTTAAAGTTGCTGAGAGGTCGTCCTGGGTCCACCTGACACACTGCAAACCAGTAAAGAATTTTCAGCTTGATAAACATTTTGTGACTGATACACAACAAAGGCAGGATGGCCAAGAGCAAAATGAGTAATAATACAAACCAACCCCGAAGATATTGTTTAACCATCTTGCTGACTATACATCTATTGACTATGATTGTGGTGACTTTCCTTTTGTTGTGGTTTTTCCTGCACATAACCGTACAAATGAAAGTGGAGAAACGTGATGAACTGTCTATAGACTGGCATCCAAACTTTAACACATACCTAGCTATGAAGCATGTATATGTAGAGACTATGAACGTTTCAAACTTCTGGGTTTGTACTGCTATACCAACAGCATATGGAGGACTGTTGATGTCCGCTGTCCCCTTGGGGATAAACGAGACTTGGGAGAACTTACTTTTTGATACAGGTTCTGTGAGATCACAGGACAAGATTGCATTGTATTTACCTATTACACAGAGAGGAATTGTTTGCTTCTATAAAAATGATACACTCCAAGTAGGTTGGAGTAACTGTAACATAACTGTATCTTATAAATGCTATATTAAGGCTAAAGATAAAACTACTAGTTGTAGCACAAATTATGATTCATATTTGAGTTTAATGAAAACAACAATAAAAGATGTGCAGAGAAATCCTGAATTGCATAAACAATTGTCTGTAATAGACAAGAAAATGTTTCATTCAGAGTTAACCCACATCAGTACTAAAGTAGAAAACTATTATTTTGTTTGTGGGAAAAAAGCATACAAATGGCTACCTGAGAATTGGTCCGGCAGTTGTTTTTTGGGTTATCTGGTTCCAGCTATAAGGCATACTGCAGAATTACCTCTAGGTAAGATACGAAACGTAAGAGATGTAGCTCGAAAACCTGGGAATTCAGTCGAAAAACCTGCAAATCCAGTGGGTAAAATCGAAGCTGGTTGGAAGGATCATCCATCCGTGAAAGATAAAGAGAAATTCACTCATATGGACTTGAGTGACAGTGTTATATCCTGGGCTGGAATATTCCCAGCCTATGGAGCAGTCAAATCAATCTGGGAGCTGAGAAAATTGTCAAAACTTCTCGAAGTAATGAGTAATGCAACTTTTTCCGCTCTCAAACTTGTGACTGATGAACTGAATGCAATGAGAACTGTTGTGCTACAAAATCGAATGGCTCTTGACTTTACCTTAGCGGCGAGAGGTGGTACGTGTGCGCTTATCAAAGAAGAATGCTGTGCATTCATACCAGACAATTGACATGAGATAAATGATCACCTAGAGGTAATACAACAGGTATCAGCCATGACTGAACCAGGCCCAAACCCACTGACGAACTTTTTCCAGAGTCTATTTGGTGAGTGGGGTTCAATCCTAATGAATATTCTGATTGCTATTTGTGTTGTTCTGCTCTTATTAGGAGCATGTGTCTGTTGTGGGATTCTCTGTATGAAAAGATTAGTCAGAGAATTTGTTGATATATCTGTAACTGAGACTTTGTACCAAGACATTGAATTGGAACCATTGGTTCCAAATGAAATTCTTTCCGAAATATAAACCAAATGACTTGCCTAGTTAAAAGTCCTTAAAGGAGAAGGCTAGGGAACTATATGATATTGTTTATGTTTCTGAATAGAATAAAAAGTATTAAAAGGGAGGAAAATGTTAGAAAAATATGTATTTGAACATATATAAAGTGCTAGTTTAAAAGCAAATAGTATGTAATGCATTTTATTCTATTTTACAATATGGCAGTAAGAATGATCTTACATGTAATTGCTTGAAGCTTTGGAGCTGCAGTGTGTTTGAACTCTGACCCTGGCAGTAGCCAGCTCAGCAAGCTTATGTTTTTCACTAATGATTATCTGCTGGGTCAGGAAAATTAATGTATAAAGCATTGAAAATCTTTCTTCCTTCCTCTGAGATGGTTGGCCTTGCGCATATTATCAGAGATAAAGCACAGCTGCTAAAAGTAATGTTGCAAGAAGAACAAAGAAGTATATTACAAGATTGAACTGACTATTGTATTCGAGCAGGACTGAAACCTTGAAAGAATAACATTTACAGAAAGACATTATAACTGACCAGGTGCTTTGCAAGGCTGTATTATTCTCATGGGAAAACTTTTTAAAAGTTTAGCATCAGCTTTTTCTTATGAATAGAATATTGTAGACTATAGTGATGTAGGTGCCCTGTGACTGACCACATCAGTGAGGTGGGCACAGCTTGAATGTATGGCTATAAAATGTAGCACATTTCCTGTATCATGTCAGACAAAACTCTATACTTGTATTGTATGGTATTTTGCCTCCTGGTGTACACTAGTAAAGTTTTTTGCATCTGAGCCTCCTGTGTTGTCCTAATTTGTTTTTATTTAACAAAGTATAAACTCTGTCTGAATTTATTGACCATCTAATAATCCTGAATGATTTATCAGCAAATCAAACTTATTATGATGGATAGAGAAAAATTATGAGCAAAATCTGTGAAATCAGGGAGGGTGGACAGGTATGCATTACTCCTCAGTGAGGTAAATAAAAGTGACTTATCCCTGCTGTTGTTTGATGACTGCTAAACAAGCAGTCACTGACCTGGTGTAGCAGTACCAGTATTGCAATGTATTGCTATTTGCTGAAATAAGTACAAAACTAGTATTGTTATGGCTTATGCTTGTGTGTGTCTAAAAAATGTCACAGATTTTTATCTGTGCACACCTCTAACAATGCCAGGACATATACATTATTATTCTAGGTATCAATAAATTTTTATTTCATTTCAATGGTATGGCATAAAATTTCTTAAAGAACATTCGGGCACATAGATCTTCTAGGAGTCCGGTGGCCCCCGCTCCCCAGACTGTATAAATGGATTCACAGGGCTCCCTTAATCATCCTTAACTGTGTGGGGGCCCCAAAAAAGACATTTCTGGTTTGAGAAAAATGTATTACTTGTCGTATTATACTATTTAACCTGAACAGGGCTGTGATATGATCCTGTTAGGATAAAGCCGATAATGACCTCTGCTCTCAACCGCACCCATTCTAAAACCAGCCCTGCTCAGACATGTGTGTTTACTGAAAGCTGTTGTAGGTTATATGGGGTGGGGGTGGGGGGCTGGAGACTATGTGGTCATTACTTCTTTAATTTTCATCACAGTCAAACCTTAGAGATGTGCAAAGGAGGTCATTATAGCTTGTGTTGGGGCTGTGGACAGTGTGGTCATTGTGTCTTTTACTTTTCTCAGACCTCAGAGGTGTACAAAGCTTATTATACCTTGTGTAGGGGCAATATACTGTCTAGGAGCAACAAAGTAAAATACATTACTGTAATCATTTTTTTCACTCGCTTTCCTCACCTTAATCTTAATTTCTGTTCAAGTCATCATTGATGAAAAGGTTGTGCAAAAAGAAAATAAGCTTTAAAATGCAGTTCAGAGCATACAGAAAGTTACGGCTTACTGAAAAAGTTGAAGAGTAAAGTAAAATGTGAGAAAAGGAAGAAGAAAGTAATGTGCATGGTGTGGGGAACCCAAGATGGGAGGAAACATAGGGGAAGAGTGGAGGGTGTGGGGGGGGGCTGAAACAGTAGTTCTAGGGCTCCATTTTACCCAAGTCCAGACCTGTACATAGAGTTGTTGTAATGTATCACTGTTGCAACTAAATGCCAGTAACTGTAAATGCCTCTTTGTGGGATAGGTCAACATAGTGTTGTACACAGACCTATTGTAATGTAAGAGCACTGTAGCTACAGATCAGTCTCTGCATACTACTCCTAAAAGTTTGCAGCATGAACTAAAAGGTTGCTTAGAAGGGGTGGCAGTGACAGGGTGATACTTAGACAGGAAGTGCCTAGGGGGCCTCCAACTTGACATCTGCTGGGGGCCCCCAAAATGCTAACACCGGCCCTGACAGAAGTAAACAAGATACATCACTGTGCAGCTAAATTAATAACTGATAAAGTTCTACCGCAAGAACACAGGGTAGTAAGGGAAAGGAAGAGGAGAAATCGAATGCCATCATGGAAATATCAAATAGAGAAAACTATAAAGCAGTTAAGACAAGAAGTGTCATTGCTAGAAGACTATAGAAGAGGGAACAGATCAACAAAAATACTAATAAAGATAGATGTGATAAAAGGAATGCGTGGTATTAGAACAGACCAGGATCTATCAACCACTATCGCAAATAACAAACTAAAAATCTCAGCACAGGTGGAAAACTTAGAAGATATGCAGATAAATACAAAAGAAAAGCACAAAATAAGCAATTTACTGATGACCCAAAACAGTTTTATAGAAAATTGGGAAACAAGATAAAAGGAATTGAAAGTACACCAAAAAAGAAGAAATAAATACATTTTGGAGAAATATCTTTGAAGATCCTGCAGAACATAACAAAGATGCTAAATGGAGAAAAGATGTAAAAGAAAGAATAAGAAGTTCAAATGTACAGGATATGAAATGGGATGAAGTAACAGCCAGAGAGACCCAGATGCAGTACCTAACTTTTGCTTAAAAGTATTAACATCTTTGCACAAAGATTTAGCAATGAGTAAGAACTATTTATATGCACACCCTGAACAGACACCAACCTGGCTAACAACAGGAAAAATAATGTTCCTACTTAAGAGTGAACCTGCAAGCTACCCTAAAAATTATAGACCAATAACTTGCCTTCCGACGATGTATAAACTATACACGGGAATTGATGCTGACAGAGTTTATAGATATTTAGAAGAAAACTCAATTATGGCAACAGAACAAAAGGAAAATAAAAGAAAGTCATATGAAACAAAGGATCATTTGTTGTTAAATAAAGTCATAGTGGAAAACTGAAAAAAGGGGAAGAATCTAAGTATGGCATGGATTGACTACAAAAAAAAAAAAAAAACATTTGATAGTATCCCATATTCATGGATAAAAGAGTGCTTAAAAATGAATAAGATATACCCTACACTGATCAACTACGTTACAGCGACCATGAAACTTGAAACAGTGGCAGTCCACTTTGTAATTAAACTAAGATAAAGGATTATTATCCCAGGGATAAACATTTAAAGGGGGACATTCCAGGGTGACTCTCTGCCACCACTGCTCTTCTGTCTTGCCTTTAGTAATAAAATCCAAGCTATAAACCAGTTTGCTCTTCCTATCCTTACAATTTTGGAGTGACTGACTGGCCCCAAAATGTGTTGGATAGATTAGACAGGAAAACAAGAAGGATGCTTCATCCTCACCAAATGATTTATAAAAATCAGTGCATACCAAGATTATATATTCCCCATTCCAAAAGAGACATGGGCCTCCTTGAAATTGATTACATGTATAAATCTGAAATTGTGGGACTCCACACATATCTGCTGACCTCACAAGACCCAAATGTAGTGAAAGTTTTGAAGCATGAGGAGAATAAATCTAAGATAACGGCATTGCTTACTCTAGCAGGAGCATATCGGCATCAAGCAGGAATGGAAATCAAAGCAGCATTTAAAAATCAGGCAGCAAATGAATGTACCAAAAATACTAAAGAAAGAATATAAGGTGAAAGACCAGATGAGAAGGAAAGAAATGTGGAGAATGCATAAACATAGTTGCAAATATAGAAAAATTCTGGTAGAACCTCACGTTGATCAGGAACAAACACAGGAATGGTTAAGGAGGGGCGAATTCAGACCAAGAGATGAAAGGTTAATATTGACGACTCAAGATAGTAGGCTACGTACACTCGAATCCATCGAACATGTGGGAGAAACAGACAAATACAGGTGTTGTAAAACCAAATTGGAAACAGTTGCAAACCTTGTTGCTAGTTGTGAAATACTAATGGCAGAAGGACTGTATACTGAAAGGCATAATAATGTGGCAAGACTGTTGCACTGGGGATTGTGTAAACAATATAGTACTGAATTGGCTGAAAAACACTGGAAACATTAGCCACAAAGCATCATAAAAAAATGATGAAGTTTACATCAAATGGGATCACCCATTACCAACAGTTCAAAACAGATGCTAGAAAACTGGATATAGTGGTCCATGAAAAGACAACAAAAGTAGCATTGATCATTGAAATCACCACACCAAGTCACTACAGTGTCTTGCATACAGAGAGACACAAAGTTATAAAATATCAGGATCTGCAGGCAGAAATGACAGCAATGTGGAAGAAAGATACCCAGACAGTTCCAATAGCAGTAACAGCAACAAGTTTTGTATGTAGAATCTACAATCGTATTTAGATATGTTACCAATACATGCAACCCCATACGAATTGCAGGAGTCATTACTGGGCACATTGCAGGTGCAGTAAAGAGCACTTTTAGCTAACATCAAAGACTGAAACAATACTAATTTCATGAACTTCAATCATACTTTGGCTTAGGAATGGGGTCCATTCCAGTCATGGTATTAGAAATCCAAAAGATTTGGAGAAAAATAAGACAGACGATATAGCAAACCTACTGACTGAAAAATTCAGCTCTAACTTTAACCCCCAGCCTCCTCTCAGGAAATACCATCAAATATAACTCCCCCCAACTATCACTAAGGAACAGGTGCTCAATGCTTTCTCTAATGCGAAGAACACTGCAACGATGGGCCCTGATAATATCCCAGACTACCTTCTAAGTAGCATGAAACCTGACCTATCAGGGCCTCTGGATTCTCTCTCTTCCTGTCTCATGAATGGAAAACAGCAGCAGTCATCCCCTATGCACAGAGGTGGGTTATCTAATGGAGCTTGGAACCTACAGACTAATAAGATTCATTAGTCTCATATGCAAAGCTATGGAATTAATTATTATGGAAATGATCAATAATGACACAGAAACTGTCCAGACATATGACTAAACCAAGAAAATTGCATCAAGGGCAGGTCATGCCTACTGAATCTGGTGAAGTTCTTTGAGGAGGTCACCAAAGCAACAGATGAGGTCATAATGGTTCACACTGCCTACCTTGACTTGGCCAACACATTTGACATAATAGTCCACTTAAGCATTGTTAACAAGCATATGAGGTTAGGTATAAACTCCATTTTACCCAGTGGATAGGCAGCTGGCTCACAGGGCCCAGCAAGTTAAGTAGTCCCTCAGAGATCGGTCCTGGGACTGATTCTTTTTGGCATCTACTTCTCTGAAGTCAAGGCCAAAGCCAAGGGCTTCTGGCTAACCAAATATGCAGAGGATTGCAAATTAGCAGTCAGTGAATTCCCCACTGACATTAATGTCCTCCAAGAAGGGCTGACACAAGCAAATAACTGGTGTCAGACCCATGGATTAAAACAAAATGCCAAGAAGTTGCTCATCCCTGGTCACTACCATATTGGCAACACCAAGTAGTCAGGGACTTGGAAACAAATATAGAAAGTAATCTAGCCTTTGACCATCCAGTGGCTCTGGTAGTGAGGAAATCATTCTATGTTGTGCAACTTATAAACCAGGGTATGGCATTTCGGTCCAAGTAGGTCATTCACATCAGACTTCTCATTGAGTACAGAGCCCCCTTTGGCATGTATCTCACCACACATATACAACAATTGTAACATTCACAGAGGTTCTTCACTAAAAGAATAGTGTTACATAACATGTCCTGTGTAGACCACTTCAAAGCCCTATCCCTGCATTCTGTTTACTACAGGCTGTTGAGGGGAGGTCTATGCCTGATATACAAGGCACCTTCATGCTAGGTTGAAGACTGTTGTCACTAGGGGGTGGCTATTCAGAATAAATCATGGAGGAGTTCAATGGATGGATATTTCTGCCTGGGTTTTAGGGAAAATTTGTTGAATTTCACTGTCCTGCTTTGATGCACAACTATGAGGTGCCGTGAGATGTGTAAACAAGCAGAAAACTGCTCAAATTTAGGGCCTAAATACCGGAAGCTAAAAACTTGAAAAAAAAACTTTAAAACAATTCAAAAGGACCAATGAGGATGCTTATTCCAGGCCCTAGACCAGCCTCCAATTACCAGACAGATCCCAACCAGCACAGTTCTCTCACCAAAATGCAAATAGGCCCCTTCCAATCCAAGATGGCCTAGAAAATGTGTTGAGAACAAACAAACCACTACAAACAGTTACAGAAGCAGCAAACCTATATGTAGACTATGTTAATAAAACCAAAAGGAGCAACTAGGCTGATGCAAAGTCACAAGTGTAAATGAAAAGGCAAAATCCTCAGGTTAAAATCCAACTTTAATTCCACTGCAGGTCAGATAAGCGCTTTCACTCATTCATTTGAGCTTCATCAGATCATGTAACAAAGACCTTCAAGTACATAGGCTACATTTATACAGTTAAAACATCTCCTATTGGCCTGTCAAAAGCTGCTTCTTGTTTACGTATTCATGAGTCAATCTAAGCTTAAAGATATATGCACATATACACATATAAACATGCTGAAATGTATAAAATGACAAAGTAGATATAAAAAAATAAAACTCTCCATGAACACTCAAGATGCTCTAATAAATATGTATATATAAATATATATGTCAAAATAAATATATTTCAAGGGGTAAAAACATATAACTTTCATCATTTATTATAAAATATACAAACATTCCTCCGTTTGTTTAACATAGGTTTAATAGAGGCTCTCTCATTGAGACCTAAACCCCTATCTGCTCTCAATCTAACTATCCACATACTCTCCTTGCTCTCAGTATGGTTCCTGATGTCACCTCCTCGTATACTGGGTTTAATGTTCTCAAGAGCTCTAAATAAAAAATAATGTTCAGGACCTGCTTGGGCTACGTGCTTAGCTAAGGCATTATGAGGTGAAGCCTTCCTAATGTGGTAGAGATGTTCTCTTATCCTGTCTTTAAATCGACTATTGGTTTTGCCAACATAAAATGCATCACATATTATGAGGTGAAGCCTTCCTAATGTGGTAGAGATGTTCTCTTATCCTGTCTTTAAATCGACGATTGGTTTTGCCAACATAAAATGTATCACATATTTGGCACACTGCCAAATAAACTATATGAGTAGTATCACAGGTAGCTACAGCACATATGCTGAAGTTAGTGTGCATATCAGGATGTTCAAAAAATGGGCTGGGGTCAAGAGAATTACAATAATTACAGTGTCCACATGGTTTTGTGTGTTCAAGAGGCATTGACCGTTCATCCCTTTTTGAATTGCATAGCATTCTCCTTAAATTCAATTTATTCCTATATAAAAAAGAGGGTTTAGTCCCCATAAGTTTGCCAATGGTGTCATCAGTACAGAGAATAGGCCAGTGTTTCGTAATAATATTCTTGATTGCTGGACAATCAGTACTATATGGTAAAGAAACCACGTGAGTTGATCTATCATCTCTACCATTGTCTATTGTAATGGATCCACCAGTAATAACTGGTCCAAAATAAGGGGCTGCTCTGTTCAGTCTAAGTTTATTGACATCCGAGAGGTTGGACTCAATCTCTTGTGAGCTATAGGTTCTTCTAGCCTTATCTTGAGGTCACTCACTTCCATTAGGAAGCCTTCTTCTGTGGCATTTAGCCTAGAGGTTCTCATCCCCTGGCCTCTAATGATATTTTTAAAAATATGCTGTGGGTGCATACTATCACGCTGTAATAGAGTATTGAAATAACAAGGTTTCCTATAGACACCTGTATTGATCAAACCACATGCTAATTTTTCTATATACAAGTCAAGAAATTCTATCTTCTCTCTAGTGTGATTCATACTGAAGGTTAAATAGCCAGTGAGGTTGTTCAATGTAGTATGGAACACTATCAAATCATCAACACTGCCTCTCCATAAAACAAAAACATCATCCATGAAACGTCTATAAAAAGTTACATATTGTTTAAACATTTCTAAATTAAAGAGACTCTCAAATTCCCAAAATGCCAAAAACATGTTTGCATAGCTGTTGGCACAAGGTATGCGCTGTTGGTAGAACTTGTTGTCATAGGTGAAAATATTGTTATTCAAAATGAGTTCAAGGAAATGTACAATGAGGTCTACTTTAACTGATGTATATTCACTATGTAAGAGTAGATACTCAGTGATATAAATCAGGCCTATGTTATTTGGTAACACAGTAAACAAGGACTTGATGTCAAAGGTTACAAAAATCAAGTTATCAACTTCACAAATGCCACCTAAACAGTCATACAAATCTGTTAAAAACTGTTTGGAATCTTTCAGTACAACTTTGTTCTTATTCAATATAGAAATGTTTCTCAACATAGACAGAAAGGTTTTCAGTGATCCGACCCTGACCAGACACTATGGGTCTCATTGGTGGGTCAATGGAGTCTTTGTGAATTTTAGGTAACCCATGTATTGTTGGTACAAGTGGATTCTTAACAAAGAGATAGTCAAACAATTCTTGATCCAAGATATCACCTTTCAACATATCTAATAACATATTGTTTACGTGACTAATAGTGGCTTGCACTATTTGTTCATTAACTTGTAAATAGAAATCATCTTCCAAGAGTTTAATCATAGCATCATGATATTTGCTAGTGTCCATCACTACTATCCGACCACCTTTATCAGCTGGTTTGATGGTTATGGACTGTAATGACTGGAGTTTAAGTGAGCTAGTCTGCTCCCCTCTAGTCAAATTACCATTCTTCCTATATTTCTTTAGAGAAAAATATTCATACAAATCATCCTCAGTTAGTTTCAAATATGCCTCAACTAACGGATGATTAGGTGGGACAAAGTTGCTAAGCTTCTTAAACTTTGGTGGTCTAGTAACGTTATTGTCTGTCAATTCACTATCAGTTTTATCATGAAATAACAGTTTAAGCATAAGGTTGCGACAGAAAAGTCTCATGTCTACTACAGTGTCCGTAAAGTTACTGTGTGCACTTGGTATAAAGTTTAGGCCTTTACTTAATAACTAACTGAGTCACGTAAACAATATGTTATTAGATATGTTGAAAGGTGATATCTTGGATCAAGAATTGTTTGACTATCTCTTTGTTAAGAATCCACTTGTACCAACAATACATGGGTTACCTAAAATTCACAAAGACTCCATTGACCCACCAATGAGACCCATAGTGTCTGGTCAGGGTTGGATCACTGAAAACCTTTCTGTCTATGTTGAGAAACATTTGCGACCTATATTGAATAAGAACAAAGTTGTACTGAAAGATTCCAAACAGTTTTTAACAGATTTGTATGACTGTTTAGGTAGCATTTGTGAAGTTGATAACTTGATTTTTGTAACCTTTGACATCAAGTCCTTGTTTACTGTGTTACCAAATAACATAGGCCTGATTTATATCACTGAGTATCTACTCTTACATAGCGAATATACATCAGTTAAAGTAGACCTCATTGTACATTTCCTTGAACTCATTTTGAAACAATATTTTCACCTATGACAACAAGTTCTACCAACAGCGAGGTGGCGTAGCCATGGGCACACCTTGTGCCAACAGCTATGCAAACATGTTTTTGGCATTTTGGGAATTTGAGAGTCTCTTTAATTTAGAAATGTTTAAACAATATGTAACTTTTTATAGACGTTTCGTGGATGATGTTTTTGTTTTATGGAGAGGCAGTGTTGATGATTTGATAGTGTTCCATACTACATTGAACAACCTCACTGGCTATTTAACCTTCAGTATGAACCACTCTAGAGAGAAGATAGAATTTCTTGACTTGTATATAGAAAAATTAGCATGTGGTTTGATCAATACAGGTGTCTATAGGAAACCTTGTTATTTCAATACTCTATTACAGCGTGATAGTATGCACCCACAGCATATTTTTAAAAATATCATTAGAGGCCAGGGGATGAGAACCTCTAGGCTAAATGCCACAGAAGAAGGCTTCCTAATGGAAGTGAGTGACCTCAAGATAAGGCTATAGCTCACAAGAGATTGAGTCCAACCTCTCGGATGTCAATAAACTTAGACTGAACAGAGCAGCCCTTATTTTGGACCAGTTATTACTGGTGGATCCATTACAATAGACAATGGTAGAGATGATAGATCAACTCACGTAAGGGTTTCTTTACCATATAGTACTGATTGTCCAGCAATCAAGAATATTATTACGAAACACTGGCCTATTCTCTGTACTGATGACACCATTGGCAAACTTGTGGGGACTAAACCCTCTTTTATATAGGAATAAATTGAATTTAAGGAGAATGCTATGCTATTCAAAAGGGATGAACGGTCAATGCCTCTTGAACACACAAAACCATGTGGACGCTGTAATTATTGTAATTCTCTTGACCCCAGCCCATTTTTGAACATCCTGATATGCACACTAACTTCAGCATAATGCTGTAGCTACCTGTGATACTACTCATATAGTTTATTTGGCAGTGTGCCAAATATGTGATGCATTTTATGTTGGCAAAACCAATCGTCGATTTAAAGACAGGATAAGAGAACATCTCTACCACATTAGGAAGGCTTCACCTCATAATGCCTTAGCTAAGCACGTAGCCCAAGCAGGTCCTGAACATTATTTTTTATTTAGAGCTCTTGAGAACATTAAACCCAGTATACGAGGAGGTGACATCAGGAACCATACTGAGAGCAAGGAGAGTATGTGGATAGTTAGATTGAGAGCAGATAGGGGTTTAGGTCTCAATGAGAGAGCCTCTATTAAACCTATGTTAAACAAACGGAGGAATGTTTGTAGATTTTATAATAAATGATGAAAGTTATATGTTTTTACCCCTTGAAATATATTTATTTTGACATTTATATTTATATATACATATTTATTAGAGCATCTTGAGTGTTCATGGAGAGTTTTTATACGTATTTTTTATATCTACTTTGTCATTTTATACATTTCAGCATGTTTATATGTGTATATGTGCATATATCTTTAAGCTTAGATTGACTCATGAATACGTAAACAAGAAGCAGCTTTTGACAGGCCAATAGGAGATGTTTTAACTGTATAAATGTAGCCTATGTACTTGAAGGTCTTTGTTACATGATCTGATGAAGCTCAAATGAATGAGTGAAAGCGCTTATCTAACCTGCAGTGGAATTAAAGTTGGATTTTAACCTGAGGATTTTGCCTTTTCATTTACACTTGTGACTCTTCAGTTAAAGTTGGATTTTAACCTGAGGATTTTGCCTTTTCATTTACACTTGTGACTCTGCATCAGCCTAGTTGCTCCTTTTGGTTTTATTAACATTATTCAAGTTTATCTGGAGCACTGGGCGTTTATCCTGTTTGTCAGCGAGTGGTTTGTTCCTGTTATATGTAGACTATGCTACAGCTAGCTACCCTAGTTTCAGCAGGAAACACTAAAGATTGTATAAAGGAACAGAAAAATAGCAGATGAACTAAAAAAAAAAAAAAAAAAAAAAAAGGAGCAGAAAAATCACCAAGGATTCTCTAAAGAATGTTTTAAACATTTAACAGATCAGTTATTCAAACACTGCTTGGCAGAAAAAAAAACAGAACAAGCAGAACAGATAGCTTAAAACAGTGAAAAATACCAGTAAATAGTTAAACAGTAAAACTAGCAAAAACGCTTTATCTGCTTTAACCTTCTCTGTGTTATGTCACATAGAATTATGCCACCCAAGCCTACAAATCCACAAAAAACACCTTTTACTTCAGCCAGTAGTCACAGCCACAATTATGATCAGGTGCGGCATTGGGCCACTGATGTCATTTCATCAGCCTGGAGGAGAGCAGCTGCTGTTACCCAATAACAGCTGGCTACAGGGTGTGGTCCTGCTACTCAGCCACCACTGACACCAAATGAGGAGTTCCTGTTCACTGTCAGAGATCTGACAGCTCAGTGGAGATTGCGCACTGTGTGCTTGATGTTGGTGCTGATGTGGCTGGGAGGATAAGAGTGCCCCATGAGCAGCTTCCAAGTAAGCTTACATATTGCAACCTTTATATTTGCTTGTAGGATAAAATATATAATTTGACTACTACTTCCTGTGATGCATTTTTTTGTACCTTTTGATAAGTAACAGTTATACAAGAGAGTTCTTCAGTACAAATCTCAGTTAACTTTCAGTTTCAACTGTTTCTTACAGGACATATAGGCGATTGTGTATTCACTGTCCTTCTGTGTTATTCCCATTGTGATGCTTAATTACCATCCTTCCTTTGCGTCATTTCTTCCAGGACCATCCTCTCTGCAAAATGGGGAGACATCTGCACATGGTAAGCAAATGTTTGTTTCTTATTAAGCATTATTTAGATATATAATTATGTGTGTGTGAGAGAAGGACATAATGAGTGTCTGTATTGCTGTACAATCTGTGACTGTGTGAACAGTGTTACTTTTTTTTCATCTATGATGATTTAATATTTAGTGGAGTAGCAATTTCATTCCTGAGTTTATTTCTTATTTTCACTGGTGATTCTGACAGTGGAAGTGTAGCACTCCTACCACCTGATATTGGAGTATCGGTAGGCTCTGATGAAGGTAGTAGACAAATGGAGGCACAGTCAGGGAGGGGTGTACAGGTTAAATATGATACCTAGGTTGTGAATTACACATTCCCTGGATTTCCTTCAGAAGAAGTCAGTATGCCTACTTATACCCATTCCACTAAGCCATCAGAAAGTGGACAGGTTGAGGGTGACACGCTTGATCGGGATAGTGTAGTTACTGTGGCTTCATAGCTGGTTGATTCTGGCCATAGCTAAAGTGTGGGCAAGGTGCCATGCAGGAGGGTTGGTAGAGGTGCTTGGAGGAGGCCTGTTGTCCACCCTCCACCTGATCCTGGTGTGTCATTATGTGCCACTCAACATATGTTTAGGGCAATCATGGAGGCACATGCATGTTCCACTAGGGCCTCTGAGGACATATATAGGGTTCTAGATGTGGCGAAAGCTGACATGCATGACTGCCAACACAGTGTGGCTGATTCAATGGATCAGATGAATGACACAATGGAATGGGCAGTGTCATGATGGAACATCTGCTGGGAAGGGGACAGCATCTATGTGGCTGTAGGGCTGAAACATCATCTGCTGTTAGCCAGTGTGGCTGTGCTCACTCTTGCACCTGTAGTGGCATTACTTTCACTGCTCCGTCAGTGGTTGAAGTGCCCACACCCAGATGTGGTAAGCCATGAGATCATGGACCTGGGCATAGTCATGAAGACAGTTTGTTCAGCAGACATCATTCACATTCAGGTAGCAAGAGGTCATCTGACCATAAGCATGGACATGCCAATGCAACTCCTGGCAGAGCCAGTTCTCATGGTCTGGGATGAAGACAATGAACTAATACCTCTAACATATACTGTTCACACATATCCAACATGCCAGAACCTAGAGCGAGCATAGAGTTTGGCTGTGTTGATCCAGGCACTCACACACACATTTCACACTGAGTGCTTAGACAGACAGACACACACACACACACACACACACACACACACACACACACACACACACACACAACAGGTACATGAGGCATTTATGAGGTTTGCAGGTCATTCTGTGTCAGTGGCCATTTGATAATTTAGCTACCTTTCATGCTTGTCTCTCTTACTCACACAGACTTACTACGTTTGTGTCAGCCTTGGCCTCCTGCAACCCATATCTCTCAACCATACTGAATTCCTCAGTATATCCCAGTTTTGAGAGCAAAATACCACAAATTCCCAAGTGGCCCCTTCAAATCCCGATTTTTTTTTTTTTTTATTTACAATTTGTAGTTACCTCTGATGTCATCATGCACTGCCAGCACATCCCGCAACATCATCAATGTGCATGGGGCATGCATGATGCTGTTAGCATTGAGTGTTTAAAAAAAAAAAAAGTTGTTTGTCTGCAGCCTGCCCCAAGGTTTCAGCAACAATTTAAAATATTTCCTATATTTACGCCGCACTTCCCTCCATGCAGGGAAATGCTGAAAAAAGCCAATTAAGGGAAATACTTTTGGGGGAAAAATTAGCTTAAGTAAAATTTACCATTTCTTTAAACTTACATTCCCACTATACTGTGTTACACAAAATTTGCAACCAGCACTTACACGTATAACAAAATTTGAGAAGCAGAATAGACCAACAAAACTGAACGCTACAATACATCCTTTACACAGTACTATCCACGCCCCATCTGAACTGTCATACCTGAGAAAAAGAAAAGAAAAAAAAAAAACAGCAAGCTGGAAACCAACTAAAACCACCTGCAGCTCTTTACTGTACAATAAAAAAGAGAGAGAAAATACTTTATCAGGTAGGTTTAAAATTATCCATTAGTAGTATACCTCCAGTATTTTAACAAGCTACTGTCTCTTTTAAGTACCCACATGCAGATCACCCACCTCCAAACCAGCCAATCAACTGCAAGCAGGAAGAGTTAATCTAACAGACAATTTGCTTGACATTTTATCACATTCACAATATCTTTGCTTATGAAAATAAGTGCACAGATTTTTCTTCCCCCCCTCAGTGGCAAAATTCTGCTTCAGTACCCTACAAAGCGTGACATCACTTGCAGCCTGCAGTTTTTACGGCACCTATTGCCATGTTCAGCATCATATTCTGTAGTTGCTATGATAAATCTCGCCTGGAAGCAGACTTTAGGCCGTCTGTTACTGTCTTTCCACTTCTTTGAATTCAACTCCTATCAAAATGCTCAACTGTGAAGGAGGTGTTTTGGAGTTGGAAGGATTAATTTCCTAACTGTCAAACTTCCAGTGACTGCAACAGTAAATGTCTCAAAGGTAGGAGTTATAAAAACAGAAAATGACTATGAGGTTGTGCAGCTACCCTGCATTATTGCACATTTAGTAGATCAATTATTAAAAAAAACTGTAGCATAAAACTAATGGTGAGTATTTGAGAAGTACAGAAAAAAAATATTTTCATGTTTTTATAGATATGTTCAAGAGGTGTCTGAGTTTACCATGAAATTAACTTTTATTATATCCTGCCATTGGCCTTTACTAAGTTGGTTGGTAGAATTATTTATCCTAATCTTTTAACATAACATCCTGACCCACTTGATTCTATTGCAGATTCCATTTCCGTCAGAGATGCAAGTTGGCTTGACTTATATTGTTTAATTTTCTTATGGGGGTTTCCCTTGTCTCTTTCCAGTCTTTAAGGGAAATGCCTGCAGGTTAACCGTGTTAAAAGCAAGTTTTATTTATGTTAGTGGTGTAGATTTAAGTCAGTGGCATAGCTAGGGGGACGTGCATACATTGTCATACAGACTTCCTTCCGCATCCTTCCTCTTTTCCACCTGCATGCGCTGCCTGATTCACAAGTTGTTGTAAGCAGTGTGTGTGTGTGTGTGTGTGTGTGTGTGTGTGTGTGTGTGTGTGTGTGCTGCTGCCTATTTAAGTGTTTCGATTTGATTCACAAGTTTGGGGAGGGTGTAAAATGTTCCAGTTAGGGATACCTGGTGGTTAATGTTACTCAGGCTCAAACCCTGTACTTTAGGCACAAGAAACAACAGCCTGAGTTTCTACTACCACTTGGGATTCAAGGAGATGAGTCCTTAGCTGATTTTTTTTTTTTTTTGGTCTGTTCCTCATAAAGTTTGTGGTTTTCTGGCAAATCAATGAGGACTGAATTCACTAAATAATGACAATCATTTAAGTTTTAGTCTTCCTATAGGTTCATAGGTGAGTACTAGGCTAATGGCCCTGGAGCCAACACAAGCCTAGCTGAAGAACATACCCAGTCATCCTGTTGCCGGATGTTAGTTCCTTGTACCCCCATCGAGCAAGGCTGTTGAAATGATCCCCCAGGTAAATTTCCTTTTACCCATCCACTCATCAAGATTTTTCTTGAAGAGGGCCAGTGAGGTGCTCTGCTCGACATGAATGGGGAGTTTATTCCAGAGTATAAGTAGTCTCTGGATTAGATTGCATGATAACACAAAACACTTTATTCTAGCAACTTTCTAAGATTAGACCAGCAATGTTTAAAATGTATCCTGGTTTAGGGCCTTTGTACCCCCACCCCCAATAAATTTTGGCTTTTTCCAAATTTCCTGTGTTGCAAAGATGAGAGATATAGTTGAGTGTAAAGTGCATTTTACAAGGAGTTGACAGTTTCAGGGGAAGAAAAGTTTAGTGCTGCTTATGCCAAATCTGTTTGCAATGTGCAATTGTCGTTTAGCAAATTATATCACTACTGTGCTGAAGTATTTAAAAGCACTGTTAGTAGCACAACAGGTAGCATACTTGCTTTGATGCAGAAGGCTGTGGGCTCTACTCCCACAGTATGTAGATGGACTGCTGATATTGTGCTGTGTTGTACTTTAAAGAGGGTGGATGCTGCAGTCCTGAGTATGTCCTCCTTTGGAGGAGATATCTAGTAACTATGAACCTGTTAGCAGTTTGTCATCAATTCCCTATTAGAATATTACCAGCTTATCATTTTTTAATGTAACATAGGCAATTTATTCTTCAAGGGCAACAGGCACTTCATTTGTAGATGAAACAATGAAATATAAAGTTGTTTGCTAGCAGAAGCCTCTTCATTAGTATGTGGAATTTAGATGACTTAGATTTCTGCAGAGATTGTGCATAGTTACTGATATTGGTGGACTGTAATGACATAAGTTTGAGTAGACTTTTATGATGGAAAAGAACTCCATCTCTATTCAGTCTCATACTCAAAATCAAGATCCCTCAGAACCACAAACAAAATCCGGTACATGTGTTCTGAATTGGGTGTTTTTTGTCATTATTGGTTCATACATTTTGTTTCATTGCTTACTGAAATAATGTTCAAAACAATAAATGTAAAACATGCTCTAACAGGTGTGCTGTATTATACAAGGAATATAATTTAATATAATCAGGAAGGTGAATCAAAGAACACATGCATGTTTGCATGGTCCTAAATATGTATGCAAGAGGCCTATGATTTGAAAACAGCCCAAAGGTAAACTTTATCTGCCACTGGCCAAATGCATTTTCTTTGGATGTGGGTTTCAATGCTGTTTCAATGAATGTGAGTTTCATGTGCAGAGAAGTTTTAATGCTAAGTCTGTTTTCACTGTGAGCCTATATTGTTTTGTTTAGCAGATGTCCATCAGTGTTTGTGCTATAACATTTAAAATAAAAGTTGTAAATTAAATCCAAATAATCATTATAGAAGTAAAGCATAAAACAGTATGAACATTAGTGTTTATCATAAATGGGGAGAAATAGCTAAGTAATGGAACACTGATATGGCTGCAGGGACGAGGGTTGTGTATGTGGGGGGGGGGCCCTCATTTGACCATGATTTTGTGAGGGTGGAGGGGCGGCAAACTCAAAGGCAGCCCTGGGTGGCACAAACTCTAGCTACACCACTGATTTAAGTGCCAGTTTCAACAATTCATTTTTAAATGTCAGTTTTAATACAAAAGAGAGGAGCATCTTTGTTTTTCATGGAGAGTGTTTTACACTCTGAAGGATGTCAGAGAGTCTTAGTTGTTTCATTAACAACAGATGGCTCCTTAGACTACTTTAAAATTAGGAATATATACATTTTCAGTGAGGACTACTTTTTTTAATCCATTCCCAAAGCATCAGGTGCTGTGTGATGTATTGTGGCATGTCTTCTCCCGATGTTGTATTGGAAGGGATTAGATAATATACAGAGAAAAATTTTATAAATTCGGATTAAGACTGGTTAAATGCGAAAAGGTAAAAACATAAGTAAATGCAACCAGTCAGCCATAGCAGTTGCTACATAAAATCATGGGTTTTATTCAAAGAAGGAAAACAAAACCATAAAAGCAAGATAAGTTCTCGCACATCTTTCTAAACAGGTGCCTCATCAGATCACATCCATGATTTTATACAGCAACTGCCATGGCTGACTGGTTGGATTTATTTCTGGATTAGACAATATCCCACATGTAGTAATAACTCAGCTTGGGTTGTAATTAGCTTTGCTAGTAAAGGTTGAGCTGGTTCATAACAACTTTACTCCCTTATAAGTGAAAATAACTCAGGCAGGTTTGGTTTTGTGTCTTTTACCAGATCTTTTAGTTTTATAAAAGTTCAAAGTTTGATACAAATTCAAATGTTGATATAAACCAAACAGTATTGTTCTGGTTATATTTTGTGTTGTTTAATATTTTGTCTATTCTTTGACTTACATTTGAATGTTGGTATCCCACAATTCCATTAGAGTGGGAGGGGTTAGATAATTATATATGCAAATTTTAAGTTAATCAGTGTCCAAATGTTTGGCCAGTTGTACTTAATTTTCATGGGCCTTTGTCCAGATTTTTGATGCTTGCAAGTTGAGAGGTATGCTACTACCCCAAACCCCACCCTGTGCAAATGATGGTAGTTATGCCATCAACTTGGTTCTGTCTTTTGGATTCAGGGATACATAAAGCTAACTGAATCTTTAGTATATGTATTGGTGATGCTATTTTGAAATTTTTACTGATTTTTACAGCCTTTTTACTGCTGTGATTTCTACACTGAAATCATTGATACATCAGTGATGTTTATTGCTCCACTTGTGAGAAAGTAGGGATAATTTGACTTTGGACTGCTTTTTCCTTTTGTGGGCATTTTAGATGCATGAGGCATGCTAGCTGATAAACGGCAGAAATCTATCAACATAAGACGGTGCTGTCACATATTGATGTCATTGTTGGCCAACTCACACACATTCTACTTGGGTACATTTTCAAGTAACAGCATGCAAGTATCTGCCATTCGTTCATGTTTTGCCCTAAAGTTTAGGTTTTACCATTTGTATGCAGAGCACACCCTTTACTCATGAATGATATGACAGATGTCCACTGGCTAACTGCCACTGTCATCATCTAAAAGTATAGTTAGGCTAAAGATCAAACTGAACTTACCACTGATAACTTGTCTTTCAACTGAAAAAAGTGGTGCTACCACAAACCACAAAGTGTCTTAATATTAGTGCATGAAAGCCATTTCCACAACTGTTATGCAAAAAAAAATAACTTACCAGATTATCTTCTATAAAACAGTTGCCTCTGCATTCAACTGTGCACCAAAACAATGACTCCATCCTCTTCTGACAAGCTGAGCATTACCTTTTATGACTGCATTCCTGTATCCTGCACCATTTTTCACCTTCATCAGGAATATTATATTTTAAACAAGAATATTGACTTAATTGCTTCCAGAGATGAAATATCAAAAAAGTCTGACAGATTTCTTACTTCTATTCACCAAGATCCACTAGCATAAGAAAATTTGTTAGTGGAATTACTGAAGCAAAATAAATGTGCATATGACTTTAATGTGAGCTTTTAACCTCCATTTCCCTAGTGTATTTGTTTTATGTATTTATTTTTTTATGTTGCTTTTGTTTACTGGGTTTACCCCAAAACCCCTTTTTAGTGGAAGCCCAGGGAGAAAAACTGCAACATATTACAAACATTTTAAACTGTCTTTAAGTAATATACATTAACAATTACACGCACATTTATTAATTAGATTACAGACGTATGAAATAAAAGAAAATATTACAGTATAAATGATACTTATGTATTTACTAAATGTTGAACATTGAGCATTTGAAGAGGTGTTTTAATGGGTTTGTCAAAAAGATAACAGCTCTTATGATTAGTAATAATTTCAAAGAAATGGAAGTGAGTGAGAAACTCAGTAAGACATAAAATGTCAATAATGTAGTTACGAAGATGGGTATTTTCAGTTTCAGAGAAAATTATATATAATATCAGAATTGTGGAGCTGGGATGATGGGCGGTATTGAAAAACTATGTATACCACTCCATCTATACAGTGTAAGAAGGAATCAGTATTGCAAATTAAACAAGGATATACATTTTGAGCCTCAAGAGCAGGGTCAGTCCACCCAGGCATTCTACTTGTATGTTTTATGAGAGTGAAGCTATTACATTAGCAGTATTTCTTAGTAGTTCTCAGCTTGCTAATAAAACTGACTGTTGTAGCCTTGTGTCCCCCCCTCGATAGTACAGTAATCCTAACTGTCCAATAGACAGTATAGATTTTAATTCACATCCCTGTGACTAAATTAAATTAACCATCAAACAGCCCTCTCAGTTCTTTCTGCCTTAGTTTGTATCACTTGGAGGATCACCTGCTTATTTGCATCTCTATCATTGCTGATGTATCTCCCTACTCTAATCTGTGCACAAACTGGTTACTAATCAGCAAGTCAATGTGATGACACACTCTCAACCTTAATAAACTTTGCTGTCTCTTCTCTCCTTCACTTTACAGGTAGTTTGAATTACTTACCCCCTCTGAGGCCTTCACTGATTTCCACTGATTGCCTCTCTGGTTTCTTTGCATTCCACCTGGTTTACACCCCTTGTGCTATCTCCCTCCCCCAATACAAAGTCTATATTAGAATCCTGCTGAGCATGGAGCCATCTTTAAATTTCTAGTCTCCCACCAGGACACAAGTGCTCTTCAGCAATTACATTCTGCTAGCCGGTAAGCCATTAGAC